>NC_045738.1:14130925-14141662 GCF_008692095.1 Etheostoma spectabile | reverse complement strand
TGCAGTGAGATTTTCAAATGCACGCTTGGTTCCGCCCCTCGAGATGGGCGACTTTCATTACTCGATGCCAGACCCTTAATTTTTCAGATTTGGGTCTGGATTTCCAGGCTACTACAGTAGTGCTTTGAGTTAAAAGCCTAAAACCACGTCCGTGTCATACAAAAATGGATGGTAGCGATGAGAATGTTCCATAATTCAGGTGTGATTTATGATTGCCTGTTTTTCTCTGATTTAATATTCAATACATATTGGTTTGTTTTTTAGACTCTTCCATGTTATTCAGTGCCAAATTGGATATATTAGAGCTTTGGTAGCCATCAGAGTTTCCGAAACATAACTACATTTGAAGGTTGATAAGAGCGCTGTTAACAAGTCGGAAACAAATATATATGAAAAATTATAAGCAACTTTCATCTTTTTTCTTAACACACAATCTCAAAGGAAAGTGGTTTTAATGAACTAAATTTCCTTTTCAACAATCCCATCAAGGTGGGCATGTTTAAGATCCACCCCAAGGTTCCAGAGTGTATGTCCAACGAGGCAAAGGGCTTCATCATGAACTGTTTTGTGCCGGACCCCGATGACAGAGCCACAGCCACAGAGCTGCTAAAGGCAAGCTTCCTCAGGTCGTCCCCCAAGAAGAAGGCCAGGGCTCCACAAGAATCCAAACCTAAGGAGATGTCTTCTGGTACAGCTTCATTACACTTCTAATCACATTCTGCTCTTCTTTCTCATAGCACGTTTCTGTTTTTCTTGTAGTCTTTTGTCTTCTGCCCTTGTATTGTTTTTTTTAGAACTGTTGTTATTGCACATGCTATATATGACGTGTGTATGGTAAGTGTTGTTGTGAAACCTTGCTGATGTCAGAGATTTTGAACGCTCACTCATGTCTAACAACAATGTTGCTGGGTTTTGCAGCTGACTACCAACGCAGCCTGTCTGTACCCATCTCCATTCTTGTGGAGGACACTGATTCATACCCGGTTTCAATCGACCTGTCCTGTTCCTTGGACTTCAGGCAGCGAAAGTCCACCCCCATAGCAGATGAAATCTCTGAGAGCCCACCCAGCACCAGCAGCCTTTTGTCGTGAGTTAGATTATTACTCAACAAAAGATTAAAACCTTAACAATGTCTGCATCAGCCAGGTTTGTACTAGATCTTAACTCAGTGGCAAACCACATTGATGTTTCAGTCAGATTGTCTTGCCAGGCGACATCCTGTGTAGTTAAAAAAGGTTATTTTCCACTGTGTCAAATGTCACAGTCCACAGTTAACTATGAATTACTTATACAACAAATTATTGATGTCTGTATCACCATTTATTCTTTTTTTTTTTCTTTTTTATTGCCCCCTACTGTCCAGAATACCAGAGGACTTTTCATCAGACATGAGCAGTCCAGCCTCAACAGATGAGAACGTTGGTCTTTTTATGCTGAGAAAGGACAGTGAAAGGAGAGCCACACTGCACCGAGTCCTTACTGACTACATCAGCCATGTCGTCTCTAATATACAGGAATCTGTGCCTCAGGTCGGTGAAGAACAGTCACAATAACACAGGTCAAAACATGAAATGAAATGTATCACCTGCATGGCTTCCTACATATAAACTACATAAAATTTTTCTCTAAAATGTAGGGCATCTAACTAAAGCTATTTTGCAGCCCATGTGTCTTGCTAGGCTTTTGAATTTAGGTAAAAACATTTAAATAAACAAATTCCAGTGACAGATTCATAATAGAAATAGCATAACAGTTCTTAAATTTAGACAGACTATTGGCCCACCATATGGTTATTATATTTCCCAGATGCGGTTTATCAGTATCAGTAAAGTCTTAACTAATAGGCAAAGACACTATTTTAAAATAACAATGACACCCTTGAAGTTTGGTATTAACCAAAATGTCCATAAGTGTTGTTGCGTTGTAGGCACTGCCGAAACTTCCAAATATGAACATCTGTATGATACAACAGCCTCATGGCATTGGTGTCTGCTGTGAGTGTTAAGTTAATATCAAAGCTGTCTCATGTGTTAATAATCTTGAGCCTATGGGCATTTCTGCCATATTAGTTTACACTGGGTTTGGCATTTTGTTCTCCACTTAAAAGCTGTTATGTCTAATGCATAAAAGTATTTTCCCCCCAGACCAAGAAAAATTAGAGTCAGTGTCCATGGAAGTTTGGGTCCTTGTTGGTGAGGCTTACTGCTGAGGGGATGAAACTGTTTTTGCAGCGTGAGGTTTTGATCCAAATGGGCCGCAACCTCGTGTCGGAGCGGGGGGCTTCAGTTTTTGTCCAGAGTGAGAGTGAAGTCCTGTATCCTCATTTTACCGAGCTTCTCTTTTTAAAGCATGGCGAGGGATCATCCATAACTGCAGACCACATCACCATGCTCATTAGCTGCCTGCGAGACAACATCCGCTCCCCAGACAGAAGGCAGCTGACAAGGAGCTTGAAGGAACTTCGAACCTCACTTCTCACTGACGCAGTTTCACTGAACAGCCTGCAGGCGGTGCTGTTTAGCTTCCAAGATGCAGTACGTTACTTCAGAGTCAACACATGCTGTTTCAGCTAAAATGCATGGTAAGATTCAAATCATGAATCATGCCTAACTACATGCTCTGTCTGTAGGTAAAGAAGGTGTTGAGACAACAGCAAGTGAAACCTCACTGGATGTTTGCTCTGGACAATCTGCTGAGACAGGCAGTGCAGGACGCCATCACTGTGCTCTTACCAGGTAGCGCCTCATCTTATACGGTATAAGTATATGTTTAGGGTTGTTTATATATTGTAAATTGTCCATGTTTCTTTCGTTCCTGCCAACCACTCCCTCTCCTCAGCGCTGAAACTCCAGCTGCAGTCCTCATTTGAGACTGAGGACAACACTCCTGATGAGCAGTGTGCTGACCCAGACACTCCTGTAGTTATTGTCCCTGACCAGGTGTTTGCGCCAGCAGACACGGAGCAGACGGCATCCTTATGCGAGACCTTGCCAACAGCAAGCCCCAACTCCCCTACAGACCTCTTCCTCAACAGCAACTGTCCCCTCAGTGAGCAACTGAGAGACCTACGAGTAAACACCAGAAGGTAGCATTTAGTTTCATTTCTTTATCATGAAGCTTTTCTGTTCAAGATGCATGCTAAAGATTGTCATGTCTGTAAAGTGTTTTACTTTTCAAGGATACCTAAACATTTGGATTGTAAATTAAATGTTTTTGCTGTGGAAAAAAAATACAAACACCTCCAACACTGGCATCTTTTATTAGGCAGTACACAGTGATTAATACGATTTCTTTTTTTGAGCTGTACTGCTTTCTGCTGAGTAATGATGGCTGTTTGTGTTTTAAGACTACTTAGTCAGCTAATTGAGAAGGAGAGAGAGTATCAGGTGCTACTGATGAACTCTGTCCAGAAGAAACAGGAAGAGATTGATGCATTGAGGAAAGCAGCAGTCACTGAAGGTAATTTCTTTTATTTTGAAACCACACAGTTTGCTACGTTCTTGAAGAATTTGCTACATCCTTGTGGATCTGGTATTACTGCCAATTAAATTTGATTGTAAGTGTTAGAATGTTTGTTTAGTTTTTTTTGGAGTACAATTCAGATACTTTAGTTTTTAGATACATTTTTACAGAAAAAGATGCCAGTTTAATTATTCCAATACTCACATGTCATGTGTATGTTGAGAGAGTTATGGGTCAAGGAGAGGAGGTAGTCCATTGTCCTCTATCATTGCTAAAACATATTCTTAAGTTTAGCCAACGCTAAGCTGAGGCTGGAGCAGTCTGAATTAGCCAAATCAAGTCATCATCTTCATTTTTGAATTTTGTTGGTTTATTACTGGTGTTTTCAGGACGTATTTTTTTCTCCGCTTTGGTTCAGCAAGGAAACGCTGTGCAGTGAAACGCAAATGGGGAATTGTGTACTAAAAAAAGGACCCACTCAATATCATACATTGTATCAGAATCAGCATATTGGCCAACTTATATGTACACATATAATGAAATTTGACTTTTCGTTGCGCTCAATTTTCTCACACAGTTCCAAGAACAATTTTCAGGAAGGTGACGACATACAATTTAGACTATAGTGCAAGGGGGCATACTGCAAAGAGTGCTTGAATAAAAACTGAATGTTTAATGTAATAAGTTACTTTATGTAAATGTGATGGGTGGTTATATACACAATGCATGTATACATGCATTTTATATGAAAATTATGCTGATATGTACATTGTGTGTTTATACTATAAAACATAATTTACAATGTGTATAATGGGTATTAAAATAGGCTTAAAAATCTGATAGAGCGATTCAGTGTCTTACCCAAGGACACTTGGGTAAGACACTGAACCCTCAGTTGCCTCTGATGCTGCGCCATCGGAGTGTAAATGTGTGTGAATGTTTATCTGATGAGCAGGTGGCACCTTGTACGTCAGCCTCGGCCACAGTGTGTGAATGTGTGTGAATGGTTCCTGTACTATGTAAAAGCGCTTTGAGTAGTCGTTAAGACTAGAAAAGCGCTAAATGAATTCAGTTCATTTACATTTTAAAGGTTGTCAATAAGTCTTCTCCAATATTCTTTATGCCAGTAGCTTTGAATTTAGTGATTCAAAACCTACCCATCCAGTTCTCCAAGCAGCTTAAAACAAACAGTCAAGAATATTTGCATATTATCTTTGATCTGGGTCAGGCATCTTCATCAAACCTTGAAATGTAGGTAAAGTTAGTTTGTATGTTATGATTCCCCATAATTGTAATATTTGGTCAAAGCTGTAGTGCGTAGTTTCTGTCTCCCTCATGAGGAATTAAAAGTAATGACAACAAAACTGTCGGTGCGCACCGTCCCCCTTCCCCTCCGCGCAGTTGCTAGTAGCCAAGGAGAACACAAAGGATTAAATAAACATGCAGAAGAGGTAGGCTAATTATCTTCACTCGAGTTTCTGCACGGAAAGGTTACCGGACACCAAAATCTTTGGAACATAGTCATACCGAGAAATACAGAGAGTTGTGTGGAGCTGATGGTCCTAATTAGCCTTGTAGCAACTCATTTGGAAATAGCTTGAGTGTAAGAGACATTCACGAATGTCAAAAAGTTACACACCAAAGCTTTAAAGCTGTAGTGCGTAGTTTCTGTCTCCCCCATGAGGAGTTCTATGTAATGACAACAACACTGTTGGCGCACTGAGAAATCCAGAGTTTTGTGGAGCTGATACTCTTAATTAGCTTTGTATTACTCATTTGGCAATGTCTTGAATGTAATGGATGTTCATTAATATAACAAAACGTGCGCACCAAAGCTTTAAGAAAATATACCAAATTACAATTGAGGATTTTCAATACAAGTTAAGTTCTTATCTAGGAGTTCGTAAGAGCTCAGGCTATTAGTCCGATGATTAACAGCACAAGCTGCAGCTCGACCAGTATTGCATCAAGAGACCAAGCCCATTTTGCACGCATTAATTCTTGTTACAGTTTTTTAACACTAATACCTGTCAATCCCCACCACGCCTTAGCTTCAGGCTCTGCATTTCTGCCTGACTGGTTCCTGTCTGAGGCGTAGACCATCAAATCATCCACTTTTGTGCTCAAACTTGACTGTGCAGTATGGATAATGATTATACAGTCTGCTTGAAACATGATACATGTTTTTCTTGTGTGATCTTTAACAATGCGAGATACAGGATGTGTGCAATGTGTAAATGGTTGTAATCTCTGTACATTATAGTTAGAGGAGTGACCTCACAGAAAGGCTCTAATCCAGATGTGAAGGCTTTGGTGTGCTGGCTCGAGTCTGTCCCTGTAGACCAAGACACTATCAATAAGGTAAACTCAACTTAGGCTCAGCCTTTTTCTTTTGTTTTGTTTTTTTACTCTTGAAACCGCCTGGTATTACTCATATATCTACTGTTAATCCAAACCTGTGTGATCCTGTTTTCTAGTTGCTCTCTCATGCTTTCACCTTGGACTGTCTCTTCTACGTGGCCTCCAGGGATGACTTGATGTACTGTGGGATAAGGTGAGCTGCCTCCGCACATCATCCTCACACCATCCGTCCATGCAGAAACGTGAAAAAGGGGAATCATCCTCAGAGACGGTGGTGTCGAAAAGATGCATATTACCTCGTTAGTTTGGGTTTTATCAAAAAAGCCCCAGTAGCGTTTGAGATGGCTCGGTTGTAACACTGTATTTCAATCAGTCCAAAATTGTTGTTTCAGAGGTGGAATGCTGTGTCGAATCTGGGCAGCCATCGCAGCTCGCAGGAAGACCCAACTCAGCACACACAACGAGGATAGCGAGGACACTCTTCTTTAATGGCTGCTGATGTTGTGCATCAAAGGACTGATTTATTGACGGGCTGGTCCTGTGTCATCTGGAGGAAGTGAGGCAGTGGTGAACATAACAGAAGTGATGTATATCAGGATATATATTTGGTTACCATTTTGTACTGTGAATGTATTTTCTTTAAAACATACTTATCACTTCTTCCAGTTATAGTGCATGTAAAGTAGAATGCAAAAATCTTCCCTTAGAAGTCAGATCTTGCCAGCATTTTATGCACATATTATGCTCACTTTCAGGTTCATAATTGTATTTAGAGGTTATATCAGAATAGGTTTACCTGGCTTAATTTTCAGAAAACACCATATTTTTTGTTGTACAGCACATTGCTGCAGCTCCACTTTTCACCCTGTGTGTTGAGCTCTCCGTTTTAGCTAGAGTGAGGCATCTCATTTCTTTTCCACCTTTTTTTGGAGTCGCACATGCGCAGTACCTAGGTCAGCACGACAAGCCAGTCAGAAGCAGAGTACGACGGCATGCCACACTAGCAGCTAGGCGAGCATTATAACGTGTGTAACAAAGTTACCATCGTTCTGTTGGAGATGGTAAGTCGACTTTGGGACCTGTAACGTGGACAAAAAGGATAAATAACACAATAAAGGAAAGGGGGGAAAGCCAAAAAGCTAAAAATGAGCATTTTAATACATTTTGTCAGTGGGACTACAATTATGCCTTCATTAAAAAATACTGCCTAGTAGAGTATTAAGATGCCTGCAAACAAGGATGATAACTATATTTTAATAGAGCCATCTGATGACGCTGTTTTATTTTGTTTTACAGAAAACTTATCTTACTTATATAAGTTATTAAACGCCTACTGTATTTAAGATGAATGTCTTTGCATTCTTGGTAAATACACAGATCGCTTGTACTGAATATCCTGTTAATACTCATACAAATAATAAACAGGAATCTTAAATCTTTTCGAATTGCTTGTTATCTGCAAGCAGCAAAGACGTTTCTTTTCAAGGGAGAGACGTAGGCTGGAACAAGTGACGAGGTGGTGAACAGCGTTAAAATTCCGCACATGTTCCCTCATCTGTTTTGTTGACATCTCCTTAGGAACAGGGACACAGGCTTTGCTTAAATGTCTGTCTGTGTCTATGGTATGCGTGTGTTCTATTGTTTAGCCGTGCTTCTGTGTAGGTTTGCTGTTTTGAGTTTTAGACTTCTTTTACTCTGATAAATCATTGTCTCGTCCTCACTTTTTCATGGTAAAAGACCGGAGTAATATTAGAATGAAAGTGCGGGAAAGTAAGGCCAGGATCAGAACGTTAGGTGATAGAGCTGTAGGCGAAAAAACATGTCACACACAGAAAGACGGGCACATATCTGATTTGTTTTTTCCAGTGTGTCATCGTTGCCTAATCTCAGTGGTCCTGTGTGAGATCAGAGGATGTTCATTACTTTGATATGCTCAACAGAGGCGTGTGTGTGTGTGTGTGTGTGTGTGTGTGTGTGTGTGTGTGTGTGTGTGTGTTGTGTTGGTGTGTTGGTGTGTGTGTGTGTGTGTGGTGTGTGTGTGTGTGTGTGTGTGTGTGTGTGGTGTGTGTGTGTGTGTGTGTGTGTGTGTGTGTGTGTGTGTGTGTGTGTGTGTGTGTGTGTGTGTGTGTGTGTGGTGTGTGTGTGTGTGTGGTGTGGTGTGTGTGTGTTTGTGTGGTGTGTGGGTGTGTGTGTGTGTGTGTGTGTGTGTGTGTGTGTGTGTGTGTGTGGGTGTGGGTGTGTGGTGTGGTGGGGGGGGGGTTTGGTGTGTGTGGTGTGTGTGTGTGTTGTGTGTGTGTGACGCCACTCCAGTGCTCTGTCAGGGATATGAACTAATTAAGAGACTGGGCTTGGCTCCTGAAAGCCATGGCACCTACTAAATATATTACTAATGTCTTATTCATCATTTTGTTCTGAACAGCTGGCTGTAAATTTAAAGGGTGTGTTTCATATTTCTTTTGCTTTATGCGACCGAGTGTGCCTATGTGACTGACAATAAAAATTATTTTTACATATGTGCTACGTTCAATATTCCTCTCCCTAAACACTGTCAAGAAAGTAATTAAAATCGGCTGAAGTGTGTTGCAGCCCGTATACACAACAGCAACTCATACTATAATTTACAACGGGCATTTCTCTTACCTTTTTTTTTTATAGATTATGACAATATGTACTCATTCAGCATCATAAGGTCCAAATATAAACCTCTCCATTTTCCCTCAACCTTTCCCTTTTGGCGAACATACTAATACAGGCCTCTCACAGTAAAGATGACAAGCTTTGATTCACCTGTGCAATAATCCAGAACGCTAGACAGATCAGAGGGCACCGGGTCAGTAAATCAAGCCAGGCATCTGTCTGCTTTGTCCTTGGATGGTGTCAGAAAGGAAAAGAATGCTATCAACTAAATTTGGTACCATCCTGTCTCCTCATTCCACTTCCCTGCCTCCCTGTTTTTTGTGTAGTAAATTAATCTTTTGATAAATACTAAAAAGATATTGTCTTGATATTTGACATTTTTTCATTGATATTACATGCTAATGATTGGCAAGGGTAAACAATTATACAATAGTGTGTGTGTGTGAAAATATTTATCCTGAATTCGAAAGCCTCTGAATGGTGAACTAGAGGATTTAGTTTCTCCCAAAATAAATATGTATAAAGGTGTGTTTTCTGTCAAACCTACAGCAGATGTTACTGATTAAAACTGCTATTTGCTAAAAAGTAAAAATAACTGTTTTAACTCCTTTGGAGTTTTGACAGTTTATAGATGAGGCAGATTTATTCGGAACAAACTGACATAAAGTAGCTGTTTAGATGCTAATGCTAATGTGCTACGTTAACCATGAGTAGCATTGCCTTACAGCTACAAATCGGGCTGCAAACTCATTTCCTATTACAGATAATTGAATGTAATGTGAGTGCAACTCCCTGAGTCCCTCTTATTCTAATATGCTTTTCACACACACGATAGCAGTAGGGTTGTCCAGCTAATGGGATGGAAAATGTTAGCTTTGATCAGTAACAATGGTGCATCGAGTCAGTGTCAACCGGCTCATGTAGGAAAATGTATCTGTTTACAATAAACAGAGTACACAGTTGGGATTACAGTGTCTTGTCATTGTTAACACTAGATTTGATCTTCAAACTCGCTTTTATCATCTTGTCATTGTGATAGATATTTCCTTTCTGGTCAAATTCTCTAGTTTCCAACATTTCAGATGAGCTGGGATATAAGGATATTGTGTTTGTATTGTTAAGTGTTTCTCTGTTCTTCCTTCTCCACAGTAAATCCCTCCATCTCTGTTCTGTCTAGGGGTGAGGTTAAGCCACTGATAGGCAAATAATGCGGACTGCTGTCAAGGGGATTTTGGCATGGCCATGGGGGGATTGAGGATGCCACACTGGGAGGCCCAGAACCTCTGGGATTACTGAGCTCACCCTCTTCCTTGCCAGCTCCCATAGGACAGGTCTCCCCACTGTCCTGGACTCAACTTGTGCAAACATGCCTTGGGGAAGAGCTAAATTTGGCCATTTCTTACTTGGTTTGATTAAAAATGTAGCAGTGGGGTTGCAGCATGAATCAGACTTTTACTTCTGTTCTGAAAAGTAAATTGTGCCATCGGTCCTGCGAGCACCACCGCTTTAAGAGTCTGTTAACTACCAGTTTAACAACAGAGTTCACTAACAAGCTGGCTGCTGTGCTTCTATTATTGAGGTCTGTGTAAAGTGTGCAATGTCATGCCTGCAGGTGATAGCATTAGTTTACTACGTTCACACACACATTTCCAGTCAGGGCCATTCTCCGCATTATTTCTTTGGCAAATTGGTTCACCTCTTTCCCCCACCGCACAGTTGTTCTTTACAGTGCAGTAGAAGTGTGCAACATGGTCAAATGGCAGCAGATAATGAGCACATTCTTTGCATTGCTGTCACTCTCCTTCATGTTAATATTGGGTTGTCATTTTTACATGTATACAAATAGTATGATTTAGTCTTGGATTACCTCACACAAACTTGAGACTTGTCAGTATTGGTTTAGATACAGTGATTGTCATTTTTAGGAAATATTTTGCCACACTTGCATGAAACTGTTAATTGCTGTTGAATTATTTGTCTCCCTCAGAAGGACGAAGAAATCATAAAATCATAGTAATAATCTTACAAGCAATCAACTGGAAACCAATAGTGTCATGTTATCACTTCTGTTACACTCAGGCTTGTTTTTGAAAAGAATAGCCTATAAGTAGCAGCTAGAATTAGAGCAGGCCAAACCAGCACTGACACAATGGGCAGTATTGATGGTTACAGCTAAACAGAAATATTCCCTCACCAGTGCTAAGGCATATAGAATTAATCCTGGCTTTAATCCAGGGAGATGAATTAAAACAACTAATCTTGTGTGTGTGTGTGTGT
>NC_045738.1:14116698-14130915 GCF_008692095.1 Etheostoma spectabile | reverse complement strand
GTGTGTGCGTGTGTGTGTGTGTGAGAGACAAAGCTTCACTGTTGCTTGACCTCGAGACCTTTCACCCTGTCTTAATGTCTGTTGTGTTTGTGTGACATGACAGTGAATCAAAGATTTCTATCACAGAGGACTGGTCTGCTTTATATAACTTTATTTCCTTTGGTTTGTCGTTGTCTCCTTAGCAGCTATAAACTGGAATGGCAATGTTGATCAGTCGACAATTTGATCCAGATGGAAATATCTCAACAGCTATTGGATGGATTGCCATGAAAGTTTGCGCAAACGTTCATGGTCCCCAGAGGATGAAATTTGCAGGCTTTGATAAATCCCTTTTTTTTCCTCTACTGCCACCATGAGGTAGGCATTTTTGTTTTTGAATAGATTTCCAAGATACTAGGGACAGATGATGACTCCTACTGACCATGGCGATCCCCTGACTTTCCTTGAGCACCACGAGCAGGTCAAACTTTTCCCTCATCCAGAGAAATATCTGAACATATGCTTAAGAGATTCGCTCAAAGTTTGATGCAGACATTCATGGTTCTCAGATGATGTACTGTTCCCTTCAGGGTGAACCGGGGTTACGTTGGTGAGTCATCAGGTGAACATTTTAATTTGTTCAATGCTTCGGTTTATGAGAAAATAACTCGGCTTCGGCTGAATTTTGTTTTAGTGCTAATTATCAAGTGTTAGCATGTTACCATGTTAAACTGACACAGTATACGTGAAAAAAAAAGAATTATACATGCTGAATATCAGCATATTTGCATTTTTATTTTGAGCATGTTGGCACGCTGACATTAGCATTTAGCTGCCTTAATGCACTTCACTCAGCTGATAACGTGGCGTTAGACCTTGCCTTGATGTTTGCTTTTTTGTCTCTTTTCTTTTCTCTATTTACTTTATTCCTTCCGGAAAGCACTTTGTAACTTCTATTTTGAAAAGCACTGCAAAATTAAGTTAACTTGCTTGCTCAAGAGGCTCCTTGCATGTTGACTGAGCAGTACTGCTGCTCTCTTGATTGGCCAGTTTAACCTCACTGAAACTCAGGCTGTTGTAGTGTAAGTTTCCCTCCTTGCAAATGGAAGTAGGGGTCAAGGAAAGGCACTCACACCCACTCATTCAAGCTTTTTTTCTGTCTCTGCTATTTTCCTCCTTCTCTCTCTCTCTCTCTCTCTCTCTCTCTGTCTCTCTCTCTCCCCCCCCCTCTCTCTCTTTCTCTCTCCTCATTGTGGGTTGTCATGGAAATGAAAGGAGGGGGGAGTTCTATTATTGAAGCAGTTGTGGGGTTGGTAGTGGGCTGGGAGTTGGGTATAGTGAAATGGAGCGATTCATGCACTCATAAACACAGAGTGCGGTGGAGCAGAAGGGGAGGTGGAGGGGCTGACGGTGAGGGAGAGAGAGACGAGGAAAAGGAGAATAGAGAGGGGCCCCCGGGGTGAGCAGAGAAAAGAGCCAACTCCACGTGTTTTGGCCCTGCTTCCAACTGATAGCACGTTTTAGGCCATTACGTCATGGTCTGCCAGGCTCTCTGCTGTTTGAGACATACTGCTGCGGAATCACATTCCTCATGGAAGATGGCGAAATAAGTCCCTGGTAAAGCCACCTGTTGTTAGAGAGGCCAGGAGAAACTGTTCAAGGAAGCTCAGTGCAAGGGGCGTTTATGAGCAGTGGTGGGCTGTGTTAATTGCCTTCTTTCTTGTATGCCATATGGAGAAGAGTTTAAAGTAGTTTAACTAAAAATAGACTTGACAAATCCACGAACAAAGACCTAGTTACATTATTCATTGGCTGACCTTGGACAAATGCATGCTACTTTTTAGTTGGCAGTTTTAGATTTGTGAGTTCTCATTGATAGAAGATTGTATGTTTTGTACTTGATGCCTGAATTTCAGGGGGGGGGGGGGGGATCAAAGTGATTTAGAACATCAAAGGAAGATTTGAACATTTTTTTAACTGCGCTAATTAAAAAAACCCACTAATAACACTGGTTTTTCTTTTAAAGGGGAACTCCACCGTTTTTACACATAAGGGTCAGTGTACGTGTCACTGTAGTACTATGAAGACAATTGTCTCTCCTTTGATGATACCATAATGGTTGCATTATGTAAAACATAGGGTACAGTGTTTTGGGGGCTGGAGCATAAAAAGTGCAATGCAATACAGAACTGCTGGAGTACCCCTTTTTTGACTGAAGTATTTTGATAGATCCAACAAGGAGAGACAGAAGTGGGATGAGAGTTACTTTGTAAGAATCAAACCCAGGACTTCAAATTTAATTCTAGCTTAGTTTGGCCTTAATACAATGAAGCTGCAAGTCTCAACATCCAGTGTTCTACTTACAATAGAACATGCAAATTGCAAGGCTCTCAAATAAATCAGGACCTCCTTACTCAAATCAAATTTCCAGTCCACAATGAGAAGCAGCCTAAATTTGTATTATTCAGACTAAACAGTGCTCTTTTTTTCCCCAGCACCCCAGAGAGAAACACAAAGAAACAGGGAACACTCCCACACTTTCTCTCCCTACCTTTCTGTCTGTGCTTACACACACATTTTTTCTGGTATGACATGTGTCTGATTAAATCACGCTACAGGAAACAAAAGACAACATGACCATAAATTATTTGATTCCACAGCCCCTTGCAGGTGCAGGTGACCTTTGACCCTGCTGAGTCAAGACACTGGTGTGGTGCTTTCTGAAGCCTGACAGCAAAACTGAACCAGTAACTGTAAACGTAACCAGCGACGGGATGGAAATGTTATGTGCAAACCTGTCTTTGCTAAATATCTTGGCTTGAAAAGATTAAGCAAGTGCAAACCAACATATTTCAGCAATAAATGCCTCATTGTTAGCATCGTATCCACCCTTCCCTGATACTACAACACCTCTCCTGCTTCAATGCTACCTTTAGCTAAAGGCAGAGATAGTGTATTCAGTAGTCTATGACATAGGCTGGGTCTATGTTCTCTGGGGACATTCTGAACATTCCGGCTATTGTTGTTTCATTACCAAGCCGAGGGTTACCCTTGCCATTCACAGTAGCTGACCTCTAGACTCACTAGCGGTGCTGGTGGTGACCATGTTCCTTGGAATAAAAGGATAAAAGCTCATTTTTTTTATGCAGAAGTGATGGTGCAAAATTGTTTTTGTAGGTGAAAGGATGGCGATAACTCTTGGGTGCTTTTTTGAGTACTTTCTAAAATGAGAAAATATTTATGAAGCCCCTAAAAGATCACGGTCAGAATGTTTTTCGAAACTACTTCTGCATTTGGTTGAATCTATGATTCTATGGATATGGTAGCTGTGCCGTTACTACTCTTTATTGCTCCTATTAACATTAGCAAAGAATGCATTGTTGTTGTTGCTACATGGGCCTTTCTCTATGGACAAAACTTAGAGAAGAATATCAGAAAAACACTTCCACTTTGATCTTTTGGGGGCTCCGTAACTCTGCTTTCTTACAATGCGTAGGCTTTAATTCTAACAATTGGATGGATTGTCACAGAATTTTGTCCAACCTTTGAGGTCCTCTGACGATGGAGCCTACTGGCTCCCCTGGCTTTCTGAAGTGCCGCCATGAGGTTGCCTTTTGGTTTAGCCTTTCATGTTGCAATAACTTTAAACTAAACTAGGATGGTTAAAATGACAGTCATTACCTCAGAATGTCAGCATTCTTATTGTGAGCATGTTAGCATTTAGTTGCACGATATTGTAGTGATCTTTCCACTCCTAAAAACTTGGGCTTCACACAAACAACACAGTATTTACAAGAGGTGCAAAGAAAGAGAGACTTCAGAATACTATCTTTACACAGATAAGCCTTCATCTGCAGCTCTCAGTTCTTTGCGGTATCAGTTGTTCCATAAAGTCTGGAACTTACTGGATCTTAACTCCCTTTGAGATTTTTTCCCCTTGCTTTCTTATCTCTCTAGTTGGTTCCTCTTGTTTTTGGGATGTGTATTTACTTATGCAATCACATCCTCTTAGTGGCAATGATTTGTGTTTACTCTCTTATTCCCAGTGTTCTCTGTTAACTGCCTATTTTCAAGGCATGAATTGCTTACGGCAATCAGTGGCAGTTTAATAGGTGTGTGTGTGTGTGTGTGTGTGTGTGTGTGTGTGTGTGTGTGTGTGTTTGTGTTTGTGTGTGTGTGTTAAGTGAGGAGTGCAGCTGCAGCCCCAAAATCAAGTCCTTTCTTGAGCACTGAGGGATGGATAGAGGAGGAGGGCTTCCTCCACTTCCTGTGTGCGGTGAGGTCACACAAGCAGTTCACACAAATGGAGATGACACAGGTTCACAGGTTGCTTACAGAACTTGCCATTTATTTAAGGCAATACATGGAGAGAGAGAGCTATGAAAGGAGAAAGACAGATAAAGGTGCTAGAATGCACTTCTGTGTATGCTCATTTACCGTTTTGGTCTGCAGAACTTTAAAAAGACATGCAACATTTCAGCACATCTAAAATGCAGTTAAAGGGCAACTGCACAATTTTCTCCTATTTGCATCCACCTTCCTTTGAATGGCTCATTAGCACAGAACGGTGCAGTGATGTGTGATAAATCCACACACGCCTCCTGACTTTGAGATATGCTTTTCTCCTGAGTCCTTTAATTTACCATCAGACTACTTATCAGACTGCTGACTCAGACACCTTGGCTATCCTGTGTAGTGCGCAAGGCTGAATAGTGGTAGTTCATTTGTAACACTGTCACATCTTAAAAAAGGCAAGGCTACCTTTTTTTCTGGTAAGATATAAAATATTAGGAAACTCAGACCCCCCCATTTAAATTATAGATTTATAGATAGTTTTTTTGTTGAAAAATATTTTACATTAGAAAATGTTCCCAGTTTGGTATATGTCTTATCCACTCTCAAGTAATTTGAAAATTAAAGTTTACAAAATAATAGTGTGTATCCCATGTTAGATCAGTACGACTGCACAGATATAAAATAAATAAACCATGTTAACATCATTTTTTAAATGAACGTTTTGCAGAAAGTAAATGGATTTGTATGTGCCTCATCCAATTAGTTTATCTGTTTTATCAGAGCTTGTCATATTTCTCAAAAAGGCTTAACACTAAAGCGTAATACTCAGTATGTCTTGTTACTGTACCAATATGAGACAGCAATCTCCCCATCCCTCTTGATAACTAAAGGCAAAGGTGTTGTAAGAAAGAAGTATGGCTTCTATTTCCTGTAAATAAACAAAACATTTGTGTATTCTTAAAATTTGGATGAGGTGTGAAGTCATTGATCATTGATGAATTCATTGACGTTTCCTGCTCTCTCCTGCAATCATTCTTTGACTTGAAAGGATTAGAAATGAACTCTTAATTAGCTATTTTTTCAGTCAATCAAATGTCATACTTATCTGTGACTCAATTACAGCTGGATTTGACAAACTATAACAACTTTAGGGGGACTGGGATCTTTGACAAAAGCATTTATTTGAGACATGGTGTGAATTCATCAAGGACAATTACAAAGCATGTGATGACCAGTACAAGTAGACTTTGAGACTTTGACACATTAAACAGTCACTCATTCGGCTTTAAATCTGTAAAACCACAGCACTCCACAGCATGCACACCCAACCCCCACCTCCTTCAACATCCCCCATTTTCCAGTTGCAGTGACAGGTGGCTCTTGGGGGTTTTGGGGAACACGACGAACAGCTGCACAAAAGAGCCCTACTGTGGTCCTTTTTGACGGGGTGTCCCCTCTCAAGTGTGCCGATCAGCCCCTGGCCCAGCCCCCACCTTGGCAGATGCTCTGAGAAAGCCACAGGTGGTAGACAAGAAGCCACTCTGCAGTATTTAAAAAGGTTATGTAACAAAGACAATTTTTAAGTTTTATGTCTGGAACTGGGTTGTGTTGTCTCTGATTTAAAAAGCAGCATAAATGTTTGATTCTACAGTAGCTCAATCTTGGGTGGAGTAACTTGTTTTACTCATCAAACTGCCATCATCCAAAACAAAAACCTGGCTGACAGGAAAATCTAGTGTTCTCTTTACACTGAAATGACATGCATGTTCAAATCATTAACTGTATGGTTGAGTTTCAGTTTTAGACTAAAAACTACCCTTACTTAATGTGAAAGCACGGTGACATAGACCTTTAAAATGCAAGTATGCATGTGGTAGAGATGTCTTTAGTACATTCTTATTCTTCTTCTTCTTGAGAAGATACAGTAGCTCCAGTGTTAAACTTTCATATAATTTTGTAGAAGCTGGAAAACCTTGGGTTTCTTAAAGTGTCTCCAAAGATTTTAGGGTGATGTTTTCTGCTTTTTGTCATCTGCAGCCCACTGAATATCCTGAAACCTGATTCAGAATACCTTAAAAGTTGAATCATGTAGCAAAAATAAGTGTGTGGACAACCCTCTCTCTTTCCTTTTTATGCTGTTTTTGTCATGCACATATGCTTAGAGTTGGATGTGCAGTTGGATGAACATCAATATTACAGATTTGAAATACTAAAAAATGCAGAGGAGTTGTGCAATAAAAAATGGCATACTTTACTGTATTATTCCCCCAACAAAACTGAACTGAACAGTGAACTACTGGTATACATATGTATATTGTTGACAGCAGTGAAAGGTTACATCATCTCCAGTTATTTAAATACACTAGTTTGTCATGAGTTGAGTTGATAGATAGACCTACTAATCTGTACTCATACTGGAATGTAATCTGATGTTAAAGGGTTATTGAAACAACTACGCAATGACAAAACATCCCAGAAACTATGGCAAGTATGCTTGTCGAAGCAAAGGCATGTTTTCCAAGGGAAGAATTCTATTGAGTGTGAACTATGAACTGGCTCATGAGAGCATTGTAGTTTTGGGCAGGATAAAACCAATCAAAATAGAGGGGGGGGGGTATTTTCTATACATAAATACATTAGTTTATATCAATAGCATTTGCCATATGATCATAGTATAAGCCTTTAGGATTTATGAATTCCTGTATCTGTCTTCTTTTATGTTAAATATAGCAAGTGTAACAACACTTGCTTACTGCAGGTATCTGCCGCATCCCCCTCTTGATAATGGTACAGTCCGATCGGAGAACGAGTGAGGGACCGATACGCAAGAGCAGAACATCAGCTGTGGTGTGTCGGAGAGTGACAAACTTCTCTCACTCCTCCTCCCCCTGCTTTCTTTCTCCCAAATTCCCTCCGAAACCTTTTTATGTAACTTCTCTAAGGAGAAGCCGCAGCCACCGGTGCCTCCATCAACAGGCAGGTAGGCCTACTGGCTGGGGTTTGTTAGTGTTTTTGGTTGCCGCTCTGGTCTGTCCGGACGCTTCCAGGAGGGTTTCCTGCCCGTTTTCGTTCAGGACATCGGGTGCAACTGGAGTGTCTCCACCAAGTCCCCCCCTATTCTGCCTGAGGAATGAGAGGACTGCCGGTGTGAGGGGAAGAGCCGAAACTCACATGTTTGAATGAACAAAAGAACAGAAAGCGAGGGTATTGCCGCCGAAATGGAGGAAAATACTCTGCCAGGAGCAACATGTAAGTATTTATTCTGAATTTAAGTTTAATTTAGAGTCGAATCTGTCTTGTTTAAAAAAAATGCTCTAGTGCTTTTGTAATTCATTTCCTTTGTCATGGTAACAAACTAATTGCTGTCTTGCCAGTGTTAACTTTATAGTTGCCTTGCTCATTTAGTGGTTGAGTAACACTGTTGCCGTTAAGGTAACGCAATAGAGCGCGTGGTCGGGAATGCATTTGTCTGATGAATTAGGGATAAGCCATTAGGAGGTGCGGACGCACAGTCCACAATTCATAATGCTAACGCAACCTTGTTGTTGTCCGCAAGATTAACACCTAAACCCTCAAACCAGGTTTTAATTTGAAGGGACAGTAATTTGCAGACACTTTTGATGATGAAAACAAAATACCGGTATGATCACTAGCTGACTGCTGATGGATGTTTCCTTAAAAGAGTGTTGCCATGGCTCTCTCTTAAAAAAAAGTGTTGCTTTTTTATTTTGCACAGAGCTCAGACATCAGGGTTATAACAACACAATTTGTGCTAGATGAGGTAATCTTACTAGCAGCATCCCATCCCCCTCCGTATGTTAAGTTTAGCTCACTATTAACATGATGCAGCATGGTATTCCTATCTCTTCCTATCTCCTCTTCGGTGCTGCTCTGCCAGAGGATGTTTTCCAAATGCAGTGAATAGTTGTTGTTGTATGCACAGGTGCGGTTAGGGCTGGGCGAAAATCAAATATCATGATATTCTTGACCAAATACCTCGATGTCGATATTGCGACGATATTGTATGGTTGACTGTTGGTGCTTTAACAAAATGTTATGATGATAAATCATTTAATGACTTAGTGGGTAAAGGTAAATAATAGAACAGCTAGAACAGTCTGGTAAGTTCAGAAAATTACATCACGTTACTGTAATGCAGCCTGTAAAACCAGGTAAAGACAACACTTACCATATTATGATATTACAATATATCCAAAATCTAAGATGATATCTAGTCTCATATCGCAATATCGATACAACATTGATATATTGCCCAGCCTTATGTGAAGTCATGCTCATGGTCTGCTGGTGCAGAGAAGCATCATAAACTCCTGAAATAAAATCAACAATTTAAATGAGATCCTCAGCTGGCCAAAGTGCAGGATAAATAGTTCCCCTCACACTCCAGCCCTATCCAGCTTAGTTACTGTGATCTGTACACAGTATACTGTAATGTGATCCTCTGATTGTGCAGTTCAAGGCCAATGTCGTCATGGCTTCTCCACTCAGTTATAACAAATGTCTCAGTTTGAGAAAAAAATTGAATACCCATGTTGGAATCCTGCCAGTTTGACGTTGTTCTTGCAAGCCACCCAGCATTGGTTCAATGTCTGAATCTCCATGCCAAAGCATTGTGTGTTGACATGTTTCCTGCTTCTGGAAATAGAAGGGGACACAGAATGTGACCTCCTCCTTCTGACAACAGAAAACTTCCTTCCTGCTGACAGGGGGCTTCATAAAGGGAGGTTGGCTTGTTTTGGCTCTGCATCAAGCAGGAGGAGAGATGCACCCTGTATATGGGAATCTTGACCAGTAGTCTGGAGTATCTTTAAACAGCCATGTTCTCAATAACATAATGCATGTATGACCATAGAGTTGGAAGGGACTGTCATCATATGTGATGTGAGTCCTGACATCAGGCCTATTGCTTCATGTGATGTGTACAGCATGTCAGCCAGACTGTTACACTTCCCTTGCTTACTGAGAATGGTCAGTAGGCCGTGGTCATCACAGCTCCAACACTCCTTGTGCATAACTCCAGCTCAAAGTGCAATCTTTGCCTCCAGCTCACTCTTTGATCATGTGGTTTTCATATATGTACAGCTGTATCAGATGAGAATGACGTTCTGAATCAATGTCATAGTCATGCTCTTCACGAATATGTTCACCTTTTATGATACCGCTCTCTCACAAAGAGGAAGGAAGAGTATGTTCATCAATTAAAAAAAAAAAACACTGTAATAAAAGACATGTTTTCTTGCCACATCGGCTTTCAATAATGTGTTGCGTCCATGTAAAATATCTGTGATCGAGATATGTAAACAACACCTGGAAGCAGTAGGACAATTGGAAAAGTCTTCTTCTTTTGTTGAAATACAGGGACTAAAAAAATCTCACTTGATCTGTCCCGCTTGACAACTAACCCTTGGACTGGAGCTGTTGAAAGCTTTGCCCAGCATTGTGAAAATCTGCTGTCTGGATTTATGGAGAAGATCTTCTAATCCCGCTTTTCTTCATGCAGGCTTTCTTCTCTCTGTGCTCTCCATTCTGCCGCTCTTAGACAGTCGGCTCTTTTTGGTCGCCCCCTCTAATCACCATACCTGAACAGCTAAGCTGTGACCAACTGAGATGAATGGAAACTTTTATTTTCTTTTTTTTGAAGATTTGCCCTTTCTATCTTACTCCTAGAAACACCTTAGGGGAATTACAATGCTCATACCTCTAAACTTACAGGAGGAGCAGGATATAGGTTATATAGTGTAGAAGAGACTGAGATGATGCTTTAAATAGTTAATGAGCCATTATGCAAACTTTGTTTTAAGCAAAAACGACAAGCTGCTTCACCAAAGCCATATTGGGGATAGCATCAGCAGGCTGACAGGGAAACAGATCACAGTGTAGTCCTTGTCTATTGTGTAATATGGGAGAATCCACCAGCTTTAGCTGTCAAGCCTGTACTGTAATGAACAGGATCAGTCAGCTACACATCTTTAGCCGCAGGAGATGTTATGTAATCAGGGAGATACGTGTGAGAGCCTCCAATTTTTGGAGAGTGGGCTGCTTTAGTGTCTTTGTAAAGTAACAGTGGGCAGTGTCCCATGTGCCCTTCTACATTCACTGCCTAATAAAGGAGCCTGGTAACAGTACTAACCAACATTGTCTTTGCTCAGGATTAGCTGTGAGCAATGCAGCGTTGAGTGTGTGTGTGTGTGTGTGTGTGTGTGTGTGTGTTATAATGAGATGTTTTCATGTTTTGCTGGAGATTTATTTGACTTGGACAGGTTAGCAACGTATGAAACTACTTATGTTTGAAATGTATCGACTAAAGATATATTTATATATATTTAATCAATTTATATTTAATTCTTTTATATTTTAAGTCTTTCATCATGTAGAATAGTACTATACAAGTCATGATTGAATCTTTGTGATTATGAGCGGAGTAATTTACATCCATGTATTTTTGGGAGTGCAGTAATGTTCAAGCAACATGCCTGGTTATGTCAGTAACTCTGTTGACTTGAACTGTTCTTTGGGCTAGGCAATTTGAAGCTTCAAGTTATTCATGCACTGAATTTAAATATTTGATTTTTCTATTTCAGAGGGAGAAAGCAGTTGCAGCCATTACATTTATCTTGCTGTGTCTGCTGTTTTTAATCCCATTCATATTACCGGTTGGTGCCCACAAAGGGGGCAACCTATGTGTGGATTCCATCCTACATAATCCATTTAATTTAGTGTATGTGGCTGCAAACACTGATTATTTTGTCAACCAAGTGGCATTTTTCAGGCATGTATGGCTAAAATGATTAAAGTAGCAAAATTATTATCATAATTCCTTTCCACACTCTTTTAACAAGATAGAACCTTTCATTTGGTGTATAGATTAATTGATTAGTCCTCAGGCAGTTGTTGGTGTAAGTGTTGTTGGTGTAAGAGTCTGGGGGCTTCCAAGTTCCTACATGTTCAGATATGTTGACAGCCCACATTCTGCACATTTTATAGACGGGACACAGCCCTTCCCAATAAAGTTTGGAGAGAGAGAAGTGAAAAGAACAGAAAAATCAGAGTCACAAAGAACCGACTGAAGTCATGCCAGCACTGTGGCGTTGAGGTCTGCTTTTGAAACTAGAGTGCAGTTTTTAGACAGTGAGACGTCTGCAGTTGTTTTGGCTCCTCTGTACTCCAGCTTATAACATGTAAAATGAAGTCATTACTGGGGTTGAAGAGCCGTGTTGCAGCTTTAGGGTACTTGAGGTGTTCACATCATATTAGTTTGAAGAGCGTGGGAATCATACTCTTTATTTTTAATTTTTTTTTTTTAGATATAGTCCCTGCATTTTGAACAGCCCATCATGACAGCGTTATGGCTGCAATTTATTTACTGGCCTCCTAGTATTGATGTAAACCCTTTCAGGTTCAACTTGGAAATTGGCAATTAAACTGCATAGTCACTGTTTCATTTAAAATAAAATGCCATTCTCTCTTAATGGATTATCCATTTTGTTTGTGTCTGTGTACAAAAATCATGGCTGAATCATACTTTCCAGTTATTGCCAGCTAGTCAGGTCCCAAGAAATAAGAAAATCCAAATGAGAAAAGACTAAAGGTATAAGTGAAGAAAGACACAGAAGGCGAGACATACTGTAATGTGAAAAAGGTGTAAAAAAAAAAAAACTCTTGCAGTGCTTATCTAGATTTCAACTCCCCACATAGAGGAGGCATCACGTCAGTGTCAGTCCACTCTCTAGCACCCAGATGGTGTAAATCACACCGCCCAGACACTGACCTCTCATGAGGTAATAGAGGTAGATCTCTAACCCGACACTCTGAAAAGGCAACTGATGGAGAAAGCCTTCCATTAGCCAGCAGTGTGCAGACTTTAGCCTCTGCAATATTCTACTAGGAAATGGCTACTGAAAGTGGTCAGTATGTACATGCAGGCAAAGTTCATGCTTGTTTTTGTGAATGTTGACGACAAACACAACCTTTTGAAATAATGTGTGTGAGGTCTTTTAATTGTGGACCTCCTATCCCCGTCCTCTATTAGGAAAAAAAACACAAATACAGTGGATTAAGGTAGGATTAAAGCTAAATTTGCCTGCCCTTGAACCAGCTGTAACCAACCAAAACGCAAGGTAGCTCAAATACAACAAAGAATCATTGTGTGGTCTTGATTTGCGGGGTGCCATGTTAGCTCACCTGGTTGAGTGTGCATCCCATATACTAAGGTTCTGTCTTCACCACATTGGCCTGGTATGAAAAAGCCCCAAAAATAATCTAGCCTTGTATATAATAAGTTAATTACAAATACTGGTAATTGACAATTAACTGCTACAAGCTCATCTTTTCTATGCCTTGTGCATTATGATGAAAACTATAGTCATTCACTCATACATGTTATTAGTCACATTTAAAATGACTGGGGGCTACAGTTTTGATAAATGAGCCTCTAAAATGGACCAAAGACACCTCACATTTTGCCTCAGGAACGTGTCTGGCTTAACGACTTTATGATGTATGACCTGTCTTCACCTCTTCAGCTCATTTGGTCTTTACCTTATAATGAGACTATCTGATATATAATACAGTTGATCAGTCAAAGAGCTGTGACTTGCCAAGGACCACCTATGATTACTTTGAGCCAAATGCCTAAGAGCTGGAAGGAGAGCACAGAATTATTAGGCGACCTGTAGGTGGGTTAAAAAGTAATATACAGGAGAATTGTTTGGTGCAAAACATATTAACTTCCCAGTTCAAACGGCATGAGTGCAATTAAAAGAATAGTGGGATATTGTGGGACACTTTGTTTTTTATACTGATATAAGGTGTTAGTGAGCTTTAGAGGGGCTGGTTGGCAGATTCCGTTACCTTTAGACAGAGCCAAGCTAGATGTTACTGCCTGTTTCCAGTGTTTATGCCAAGCTAAGCTATCTGGCTTCTCATCTAACTCAGCAAGCAAGCAAATTAGTATATTTCCCAATGATTAAATATTTAATTATTAAAATGGGCAGGTTGCTTCAAAGACAAACACAGAAAGCATTTATGACCAATACATTGACTGCACCCTAACAGAATGAAACTAGATAGACACATGTTTTTCAAATTACTGGACCCTGGAAAGGCAAGACAAGCTTGTATAGCACACTCATTGCACCATGACAATTGAATGTGCTTTACGTAATGCAATAAAACCCTGAAATATAAATATACAGTATAAGACAACAGTACAAAAATAAAGAGGCTAGAATCTAGGTCTAAGTTTGTTCCGAGATGCACAGCTGCAGCAGCTGGGTAGGAAGAAAGTGATTAAATGCCAAAGAAACATACTGTTCTTACTACGAGCCCCGAGTATGAGAAGCTCATGAAATGTACACATGTGCTATTTGGAAGGCATCTGCTCGATTGTAGCATACAGGAAGAAGGCTGATGATGCAGTGTTTTGGCCCTAAATTTATTATCACTCAGCTGTACTGCCCTTCTCCCTGGGACTCTAGAGGAAGGACAACGGGAGGGAAGTCTTGATTTGGACTGTCTTGGTTAGTCCTTCCACCTCCAACAAGTCTGAAAATATCCCAGACGGGCTGCTCTGTGCTCTCTGGTCATCTGAAAGTTTCAGTCACCAGACCTATCCGCTAATATTAGACCAGCTAAAGGACAAGCTCCATGCACTGTAAATGCATCTTGATCTCACATTCCTTGGCCGTTGTATCACTTGTATGTTAGAGCTATTGTTTGACCTGTTTTCGTCAATTATTTTAGTTATTTTCTCTGTTTTCTAGGAAATGTTAAGGTCATTGCAGTTCATGGTTTTGTTGATGTATTTGAACCTCGCGGCTGAGAGTGTGGGAGGGAACATTTGGCATCATCATTGTTACTTGTGATTATGAAACCCATGATTGGACCTTGTTGCCAGCAAAACAAAGTTCTGGGTTTTTGTGT
>NC_045738.1:14101540-14116688 GCF_008692095.1 Etheostoma spectabile | reverse complement strand
CAAAAATCCAGTTAATGCTAACTGTTGGGTGTAATTGTATGTTGAACAGGCACAAGATTACTGCCTGGGCCAGATTTTTGCTTTAGGTAGTGTTTATAGAAATAACCGTATTGGAACAAAACGACAAACAATGGCTCTGTGAGCAACCTCAGACAGGGACACACACACGGAGGCACAGCTCTTTCAACACGTCAACAGTTATATTACCTGCATCTACTGATGTATCCCAGGGGTGCAGAGAAGGATCATTTTGGCATATTTGACGGGCAAGCTAAATTGCAAAAGATTAAATGGTTTATATATACATACATAATATATAGTCCTATTTGGACTAAAATTGGCCCTTGACGGTGACAGGGGACCAGAAAACCCCGCCATTCAGAATTAGATCACTCTGTCAATTCCCAACCCCCAAAAGAAACATAGAGCCTGTTGCCAGGAGCGACTGACTGGAATGCCGATACACTGCCTTCAGTCATGAATGGCAGCTTTTGCGGCACGGCCAGACATCCCTCCTCATCCTCTGATGTCATTGAGAAAGGCCTGAGTTTGGTGGTTTTTGACACTCTTTCCCCACCACTGGTCAGACTGTCTAGGTTACTTATCCCTTTATGTTGGAGCCTGTTGGTGGCAGCAGCAGATGCAGGGTCCCTAGGGAGCTGATGCGATGTCATATAAGCGGAGCCTTTCATCAGCGCGGTGGCTTCGGCACATACGCCGGTGCAGGAGAGAACCTCAGCAGCTAAATGCAAGGCATTATTCTCAGCCTGGGCCAGGTGATGGGATGAAAGCTGGTGCAGTCACTGACAGAGACATCAGTATTCACTGGCCAATCGGCATGCAGTGAAGGAATGCAGTCTTTGTAAGTGTCTCTAACTCTGTTGATTGGTATGCAGAACCACTTTT
Organism: Etheostoma spectabile; assembly: GCF_008692095.1. Classification (NCBI taxonomy): domain Eukaryota; kingdom Metazoa; phylum Chordata; class Actinopteri; order Perciformes; family Percidae; genus Etheostoma; species Etheostoma spectabile. The sequence continues at coordinate 14,115,782 of NC_045738.1, read as the reverse complement.
GACATTATAAGACATCAGATGTAGCCTGATGTTTGGGTTCATCAGTCAAAGTTTAACGTTAAAGTTGTTATTCAGACAAAAGACCAAAACTTATTTGGTCCCAGCCTCTCAAATGTATGGATTTCCAGCTTTTTCATATCACTGACATTTTGTTAAAAACATTTTTTTTTACACTAAAAGTTTTAATTCAAATATAACCATTAGAATTATCAACAATCAAAGGTTCATGAATTGCAGCCCTAGTTAAAAGAAGCCAGGTGGTATTCAACTGCAGTTTGTGTGCAGAATTTAGTGATGTTTATCTCACTTCCCCTTTAAAATTGTAGTCCTCAGTTGTAAGCACATTGAATGAAAACTTTGGTCTCTAAACACACAGGCAGGGCCTGGTTTGGCATGAAGTCAGTGCTTGTTGTTTACACTGCGCTTCCTGTGTGTCTGGGCCCCCTTGCCCTCTTACATCACCCTATTCGGTGCAGGAGGGACACAACAGGGTGAAGGGGCGACGGGTTAGGGGGGTAAGCGATGAGGTAGTTCATTAGTCCCCTGGCCCTTCCCAAATGAGATGCAGATCCATTGTCTGTGTGTTTCCCGAGTTCCTCTTTTCTTTTTACGGGTTGCCGCCCTTTCCCTATCCAGTCTTTTGATTTCACACTCTAGATCTCAATCCTGCTTCCTCGCCTTTTGTTTGCCTCATTTCCATTTTTCATGAGAATGTGTTGCACATCCACCTTGTTTACCATTGTAAATTTAGACTTATTTAGATTATGCAACATTTCTGTATCATTGTATTAAATACCTTGGTTGGTGGTCTGAGTGCGTTCACCTCTAGTCCCTTCTTGTTTGGCAGGATACTGAGAAGGTTGTGCTTAAGAGTGAAGCTCTTAGCTTCATAAATATTCCATGTCTTGCCCTATATACTCTACTCAGTATCTTGGCGAGACGTTGGCAGTGCTCTGGATGTTGCATTTGGAATAAGCAGCAGTTTTGAGCTGTAGATGTATTCATTATGACTGATCACTATCATGTAAGATCCTTTTTAAAGCTTACTTCTTTGTATTTACTGTGCACTGGAAATGTCTGCTTGTTTTTGTATTGAGCAGTTTCACAATGATATTGCTTTTTACAGCTTGTCTCAACTGAAAGTATCCTCCCTAAGCTGTTAATGAGCAAACACTGTGCTAAGAATGTGCTGTCATAGTTTGCTGATTCTGTCATACAGTGAGTCATGTGTTTTGATGTGCTGTGGCAGAAACAAGGTTTTCTTACCCTAATTCACGGGTTCCCTTGTAAGGTTGATGAACAGGTTGAAAAAATAGCAGTGTGGTATATTGTCTGAACCCTGTGCTTAGTACAGCTCCTAATACTATAGCCCTATAGCTATGTGGAGAGAAAAGGCTTCCATTATAGCGTGGGCACATGCTGTTCCAAGGACCTCTGCTCCACCTCCTCTGCTTTCTTATGTTTTTTTTTTTAAATGGAATTCCTATTACCTGGACATAAATATTCATACTCTGTTGTTATTAAAATAATCGAACTGGAAAAGCGCTTGTGGCCTTCAGCTTTGGAGGTGACTACGTCTATTTAAATCGCACTGGGGCAGCAGTGTGGGTATTTATAACCTGCTCTAACAAAATAATATGCTGTGAAATTGGATTTCTGCTAAATCACATTTTGTGTGGCAGAATTACCAGTTGTTGTCCCAGTTTTTAACGTGACTCTTTTACTCATAATGTCATCAGCCAAACTGCAAAGTACTAAATCCCTTTTGTGCTTGCACTTTGGGAGTGAATGTACAATGAGCTTCGCAGAGCCTGTGCTGCATTTTTCTAAAATCAACATTTGAAATGGCTTCATACTGGGAAGTGGCACTGAATCTGTGCAAATTACCTGCTGCTTCTCAACCTGCCGTTCTGCTCCCACACTGTGCTCCTGCATGCATGCATACACCCACTTCAGCAGGGGTTCCTTGACTGTTTCTGCTGACTTTAACAGATATATCTTATTCCATTGTATCACTTTTGCGTGTAAATTGCTCAGCTGGGTGCCTCAGGCTTTGTTTGACACCTGCAGGTAGAGAAGCTCCATAGGGAGACGTTATGGGGCCAACTGAGCAGTGGTGCAAGGGGACGGTGTGGTGGCCAACCAATGGTCACACACAGCATGCTGAAGATTCCTGAGCCGCCTCCGACCCACTTAAGGGTCTTATAGCTAGTGATGTCGAATGAAGCTTCATGAACCAGTGTCTTTATTTTCTGAGCCCACTAGATGGCCTCTCTGTTCCAGAATTGGTTGAGAACATAGTGAATTAGAATGCCTTAGGCCTTTTCTTAAAACCAAGAGCGCCATCTAGTGGGCTCGAAAATAAAGACACTGGTTCATGAAGCTTCGTTTGGCCTCACTACTTATAGCTGTTGGAGAATAAAACAAAGCAACCATGCCATGATGACATCACTGCTTTTAGGTGTTCTAGGGATTGATTTACTTACTACCACAAGATTAGTAAGAGAGTATGCTATTAATGCAAATAGTAGTTTATCTGAACCACAGCTGTTTACCTGAGCCACCACAGCCCCACATCCTGGTGGTGCACATCAAAACCTTCAACATGCCTGACATGTTATCAAGCTTTTGAAACGATGACCAATTGCTTGTCCTGAGGATCTCCCCCCCCCCCCCCCCCCCTCACCCCCCCCCCCCCACACACACTTTTTTTCCCAACAATAAGCTCCACCAAAGTGTTTTTCCATGTTCAGGCTTGATGGAGACTCAAGTGTCTCAGAGGAAGTTGGTGAGCATTGATGATTATCAATAATGTACATGATGTCACAAGAGGCTGGTCTAATGGCTTTTGGCTGGAGTTGTCCCCTGGGCTCAGTGCCGCTGGGAGGCTGGAGAATAATTATGGTGTGTGCAAGTGTTCTAGTGATAGAGCCCCCCTATGTTGTATCGGTTGTATAAATATAGTAATAGAATTAGGCTGATATTCACCTTTCTGCAATGATTCCACACTTAAACACACCACATGAGACCGCCCTGTTGCGTAAAAACTTGGTAAATTTTATTGTCTTGGCATATTTCTTATGACTGTGACAATAGCTGAACAGAGTTCATGGTTTGCTGAACAAATTTTGTAGTTGCATTCAGTACATCTGTGCAAATATTACTGAAGCATTCTCCTCAAAGCCCCGCATGATTATGTCCCGATCTTGTTTGCCATAAGAGGTCACTGTGTAGACCATTTTTAAATATAGATGTACCAACCACTATGTCAGCCCAGGACAGGCAAACGTCCCTGATTGGGAGCCATTACACTTAGCGGACTTCTTTGGAGAAGAATGCCAAATATTCTAAGGCTCCAGCATCTAAAAGGTGATAACTTTCAGCTTTTTATATCGTAGTAGATTAGACTTCTTTTACTGTTGGACTATACGTTGGATATAAAGCAGTTTGAAGAAGTCACTTGGAGTCTGAAAACTTATAATGGGCATTTTACATTTTTTCAATTTAAGGACTAAACAATGAACTAATCAAATAACCTTCAGCATGTTATTCAATAATGTAAAAAGTTGTTAGTTGCAACAAAACCCCTTTCTTACATTCTGCAATTTTTTCCCCCATTAACTTATGTCTTCTATCGTACACTCTGTTCTCCAGTTCTGGCAGCCAGAGTGCTGCATCAATCAGCACTTGTTTCAGTCCCTTGCTACGCAGCAACAGTCCTCTCCCTCGTCTCCCATCCCGTTTCCCTCCAGAGAGCTTCAGGTTTCATTAGTATTCATTGTCAGTGCCTCCAGCATCATTGACAGTATAGATCACAGTGATTGTCTGACCAGCGGCCAACGTTGCTGTCAGCCAGCCATTTTTTTGTGGCTCCAGTTCTCAGGTGTATGGGGAACTTTCACAGGATGTGAGGCAACAAACAGCACAATACCTCTCTGTCAGAACTGCACTTGCTCCAATCACCTTTGGTAGCCTAGTTGTCATATCTGCCCTCAGGGATCTGTAAGATGATAAATTCAGAGACAAGGGTTGTATGATACATCGCATGAGCAGTCGCAATGGTATGCCTGTAGCAGCAAAATGTTGTAGGGATTTAGTTGATAAATGCATATTAAATCACAAACTTATTAACAGGATTTAGCCTCAATACAGTAACATGGGTGAATGGGGAAGGAAAGCCAAGAGCTGGCAGTTTTACTGAGTTTAGTTGTTATATGGCATTGGATTTTATTTTTATTTTTTATGGTAAACTATTTCAATTGAATTTTTAATCTCTAAATACTATGTTTGGCTCCTGCTCTGTCTTTTCCCCCACAAAGTTGGATTTTGTTACAAAATTGCACCTTTTCTTCTTTTATTTTACTACCATTCCCCTTGTCATTGCAGTGTTTTGGCCACTGTCCTGTTGCTATGAAGCGACCACAACAATGGCCCCTCTCTGTCAGTGCACATCACTGGCAGAAAAATACTTATTTAATAGTGGCATGCTTAGGCAAGGGGGAAATACAATGTCTTGTATCACAGCTGAACTCGTTCATAGACTCATACTGCCGTTCTCTCTGGCCGATGGGCTTCATCCAACTCATGGTCATCCGTAACTGCCTCCATTTCCAAGACTGATGACATAGCTTTTAGGACTGCACGATTATGGCTAAAATGATCAACACGATTATTTTGATGAATATTGAGATAACAATCTATTAATATAACAATGATATGATAATTAAGTATTTTTTGATTTTAACCAAAACAAATGTTATTGTTACATAGGCTATTCATAACTGCTTTCACATCCATATTGTGCTATATTCCTCTTATGTTTAAGTTGTATGTTGTACATACAGCTGCAACACATGTACATGAAAATTATCTGAAATAAATAGCCTACGAGGATATATATATAATATATTATATATAGTATATATATATATATATATATATATATATAATATATAATAGTATATATATATATATATATATTATATATAATAAAACTGTCACATCTCTCACCCAGGTCCAGCAGGCTCCGTCTCACACACTATTATTCTAGGAACTGAAGTTAGTTGCATTCAATAACGTCTTCTGTGTTTTTCGCCGTGGCCGCCGCAATGGCAGAGTTACCAGCAGAAACACTGATGCAAATATGCCAATATACAACAATATACAGCTGTGTTAATAACAATTAAAAATGTGGACAAATGTCAGAAGTGTGGACCGGCGCTGTCGCTGCTGTGTCTCTCCATGTTGCTGGGAGTCATGTGTGAGTGAATGGGGGTGGGGCTACACGGAGAGTAAGATGAGAGTCCAAACACAGGCACGGCTTTACAGAAGAAATGGGTAATTTAACGCAAAATAAACTATATTGATATAAACAATGTTGATTCATTTGTGGAGAGGCAGCAAATTTGAGGACATTAGGTTCACCGGTGCAACCTGGAAAAAATGTTAGTCGCACCCTAGAGCCCGGTGGGCTAACAGACACAAACTAGCATTGGTCACTGCTGTTCTCTGAAAAACAACACAGATGGGACAAAATGTTGCGTTTACTAGTAAACTGGTAACCCTTGTGACCAACGTATAACCGACTGCTACCTGTTGTGGAATTTTCCTCACGTTACTCTATCCTCTGTGACTAACTAACTAAGCTGCGCAGTGCAGGGAACAACTCTGACTGGCACATGATCAGACTCAATGATGCAATTTTGACCGTGGGAAGCCAAAATCGTGATCGTGATTAAAATCTGATTAATTATGCAGCCCTAATATAGCTTTTTCATGTGCCGAGCTGAGCACAGACAATCTTTGCCGTGAGGCCTGATATCTCACTGAATGCTACTAAGCATAGTTGTTGCAGTAGTGAGAGGTCATTTGGGCTCAGCTATTCATGCAGACCTTTGTCCAGCTTTCGTAGGTGTAATAATAATCAGAGTTTTACACACAAGGGAGCAGTATGTTTAAAAAAAACGTTTTACAGCTCATTTTCGAAAGAGACGTTTATGGCTTAATAGGCACACTGTACAGTTGCATACTCTATAGAAAGCTATAATCATTTCTCTTTTACGTTGCAAGGCATTGGTCTTGCTGCTCATTGGTGCTCTTCTACCCAAACTGTTGAATGGCACAGCATTTATAAATCTTCAGTGCATTCACTGTGCCATTGTGACAGCCCCCTACTGTCTGTGTTGTTCTTAGCCAAAGTCAGAATAATTTACTGCATGTTGCCCCAGTGTTTACCTTCAGAGACTATGCAGAAGGATCTGTGCTCCAGCATGGTTCCACAGGGAGCACAGGGGTACAGTGCTGAGTGGACAAAGCCAAGAGTCCCTCCCATGAGGGTCTTTGTTTGGCTGTCAAAGCCTGGGCAAACTAATGTTTGAGTAGGAGATTTAAGTTCAGCAGCATGCCAAATGTGAGTCATCATGCTGTGATTGAAGCTGCTGTCCCAAAAATTGGCCCAGCTATTCTTTTTTTTTTAATAAAAAAAACCTTTTAAAATCTCAGAGTACAGATGACTCATGGGCAAAACGAAGTTTGACTACTTCTTGGAAGATGATCACTCTTATTCTGTTTTCCTAAGCAATTCATTCCACCTCAGTAGAAATATCAGGATGCCAAAAAGCAACTACTGTGTTTTTGTTCTACCAGGTAGTCAGGCTGTTTGCTCAGGCTGTACTGTTGATAAATCAGTTGCGCTGAGTAGAAAATGGTATTAGGCATTGAATTTGAGGAGAAGACTTAAGACCTATTATCTTGTGCTTCTGAGCAAATGGTGTAATCTCTGCATCAGACAATGTTGCTGAAAGAAACGACTGAAAGAAACATTGTACAGAAACAAAAGTGTTTAGATTTTTTTGGAGGTTCTTTTTCATTATCTTGTTACAGTGTTGACATGTGAGTTATCAAATTGAAATTCCCCCCCCCCCAAAAAAAAACAAAACAAAAAAACACCAAAAAACATGTACTCCACCCCCTCACACTTGAAACATGCAGCTCTTGAGGACGTGAACGAGAACGTGATCTACACTAAGCTACTTCTTAGGCCCGGTAGTGAAAGGAATGAAGACCGACTGGTTAGTTCCATCTCTGTGCTTGTCCTACTTTACTTCACTCACTCATTGTTTTACTGTGTCTTTCTCTTCAACCAGCTGCCCAATCAGCTCTGAACCCAAATCCTACAAGGCCTGACCCGGAGGGGGAGAGTAGCCCCCCAAAGACAGACACCACCGAGAGAATGGAGTCTCCAGCTAAGAAAGAAACAGAACGGAGATTGACTACCCCCACAAAATCTGACATCATCCCTGGATCACCTGGCTCACCTGCATCCCCTGTCCCCAGGTTGAAAAGTGGTAAAGGTAATTAGAAACTTGTCTTGTAAAGTACTCATGTTACTTACTATATTACTATGTTACTATAGAGTTCAGTTGCTTAAAGGTTAAACTTATAATGGAAGCTAAATTTGCCCAGACGTTACACAGTGCTCTTATAATTACATCTACAATCTTCTGGAGTTAGGTCAGCTCTGTTGAGGCAAGGTAATGCTTTAGTATCTGATCAATTGTGACCACATGCTTTCAGACGGGGAACTAAATCCAATAGAGCTGCTGCAGTTGTTGGAACAAGCATGGAACAGAAGCTTCTATGTGAGGACAGCTCAGTGGTGGGCTCAAAGATTTTGGGTAAAATTAGAGCTGTAATGAAAAAAAATCACAGTAAAGTATGGGCAAATGAGCTTTCTTGATAAGTTGATGGCTAATGCCAATCACTGCCATGCACTGATCCATAATGAAAATGAGGGCATTTACTTCGACCTGGCAGTTGCACCCTAGCCACTTCCACAATGCCACCACTTAAAGTCATTGCAGCCACTAGTTATCAGCACATGCAAACTTTGAGGAACATGTTTGATGGTTTTTGGAGTGTAAGCCTCTTTTCTCTCTGACCTTTATTCTTTATCCATTAATCCATTCATTGTGGTCGTGGTCTTTATTCCCTTAGCGTGTGTTGGCGGGAATAAACCCCCCCCAAAGCCCCAAACTTCTCCCAAAACTACAACAATACTTCCAGTTTGGATATTTTGTTATGACCTTAGCCATGTCCGTTATATTAAGACTTTTATGATATTCTGTTTATTTTCCAAGTCTGGTCTATTTTAGAGAAAGCTGCAGTTAAGTCCTTAGTCTGCTGATTCCAAATATGATTCACATTTCCCTTTTCTTCTTCCAAGTTCGTTTTACGCTGATTCTGTAAAGCTCATTACTTGTGAGGTTTTGCACCACCCAGAGGGGTATAAAGATGAAAAGCACTCGGTGGCCCCTTAATTAGTAAAATGAAATGGTGAGGCTTTTAGTTCAGTTGGGAGCTGCTGCTTCTGGTAATGGTCTGCTCCTGTTGTATTTCGTCACACTGTTTGAGTGTGTTGAGTTTTTGCCTAAGCAGAAAGTTAAAGAAATCTGTAAACACATTAGTTCTTGTTTCTTCGGTGTCTATTGAATTTGCACAATATAGGTTGCGTGTAACACTCTGCAGTATACCCTGCACTGCTCCTTCTGTACTCCAATTTAGAGGCCAACAGAATAACACCCAGCTAAAATTCTGAGTATGTGCACAGTCTGGATCCCAAAACACTGCACCTCACAGTATTTTCTGGGCCAGTCCGTCTTTTGTCTCGAAAGCTTTGTCCATGTGACGTTATGATTAACATGGTGGTAAGTTGCAAACAGGAGCACATCACACCAACCGGCACCGTAAACATGGGCCATAGTCCTATAAATATCAAAGTAGGTCAGTTCTTAGGGAAGGCTGCATGGCAGATTGTTTTCATGTTTGTGATTCATGCCTCCTCATATTAGACATTGCTGCAGGACGAGTTCCTTTCGGTTTGATGTTGAACATCTGTATGTGAGGTTGAGAGGGATGATCAGACTCAAGAAAGATCAAGACTACAGCCTGTGTCAGTGTTTTCCAGTGGTGGTTGCGGTATTTGTGGTAGTACACAGGGAAAAAAAAATAGGGCTGGGTATCGGCACTGATTTCCAGGATCGATTTGATTTGTATACACAAGGCCCTGATTCGATTTGATTAGATTCTATATCGATTCGATTAGGAATATATTTAAGTTACAATACAAATTTTGCTTGGATATAAAAGAGCTTCTCAGAGAATTAATGCTAGGAACCCTCTAACCCAGTGCATTAATAAAAATATGAATGGTGGTGTTAAGAACTGACCCCAAAGCAGTTACAAAGTTTCTTTAGTGCAGAGGGTGTGATGCAGAGAAAGACACCTAAAGCCATACATCTGTGAAAATGGCCATGGCCCTGCAAACATATAGCCTAACTTTGGAGCCATATATCGGACAACATGGATTCCTTCAATCATCTAGCTTCATATGATACCCATTTTGTTCACTATAGCTTTAAAACGTAGACTCTTAAATGATCAATCTCAGGATTTTATGATTTGATAATGAATCATTCAAATGAAGATCATTTTGAATCAGAAATCCAATTTGTTAACCCAGCCCCACTACAAATGAACATATGGTTTCACATGAGTTAGAATAGGTTCTAAGATATACTATACGTGTATGGGGAAACAGACATGCTGCAAGATTGCAGTCAGAATTTTAGGATTATTATTGTCTAGCTGCAATTTTGTGTTATAAAATAAATTATTACTCAGTAATGTGAAAATATGACTTATCTTGCTGCAACTAAAGATTAGATTGATTATAAATCCATCCCATGTTTTTTTCTATTAATCTATTAATTTGGTCTGGTCTAGAATGTTACTGTTGAAAAGCTGTAACCAGTTATGAATTAATTAAATTAATTGATTATCAAAATAGTTGCAGATACATTTTTTGGCGCCTGGGTAGCTCACTGGGTAGAGCGCACGCCCACATATAGAGGTCCTCATATCATATCATTTTGCCATGCTCTCCCCTTTTATTTCTTCAGCTGTCCTATAAAAAGGGCTTGCAATGCACAGAACATTATCTTTAAAAAAAGTGCCTATGGAAAGTCACAATGACAATATTTTAGAACCAGCTTTAATCACAAAAAGATGTAGTTTGAATTCTTAAAATGGCTCAGTTCAGTGTTCAGTGACATATATGTAACTGCCCCCTGTAGTCATAATATATCAAAGTCAAACATCCACCCACATCCACATAGGAGATTTAGCGAGTCTGCCGCATGCTCCATCTTTTATTTGGAGAAGATTCCATGAAGATTTTTTTCTTGATCCAGAAAATATAGCACACATCAGCTTCAGCCTTTGAGCATCAGTAGTGAAATGTTGACCTTGCCAGTTTCCTGTCATTGTCTTGTTGCGTGCATTTCCTTGTGGTGATATTTAAAAGTCAAAAGCCTCTGTCATGCTGACTTTGCAGCAGTGAACAAAACATACAGTATATTTATATTTTATCAGAGGGCAGGTGCATCATTGTTGCCTCAGGTCAGTTTTGTGATGAGGGAGTTTGGGAAGGTAACTGCTATGGTCAATGCTACAAAACATTATTGTACAAATAACAGCACATTTAGAGAACTTTAAACTTAAGATACTACTGGTGACTTTAGTGCTTTGTTAACAAAATACTATTAGATATACTCAATAAACAAGATGTACACTATGCTCTTTTTACCCATTATTGGATATGTAGCGCTGTGGACATTTACTGACTTATTTAAACATAACACAAGCCGTCCTTAAGGAATGATTCCAATTAAGGTGAGGATGACTAACAAGCTTGAATTGAGTTCTTAGTTAAAGCTTTTTAATTGCTCATGTATATGGAAGTATGTCAGGAATCTCAGATACAAGGCCACAAAGTCTTAGATGTTATAGTTTCTCTCAGGTTGTGTTGCAGATCGCATGATATTATGTTTGTTTTGACCTACAAGGAACAATATAACAATATGGCACCTCTCACTTACACATCCTCTCCCTATCTTCCTCCTTTCCCCCTTATTATTTCAGACATCATGAAGTCTGAGGAGAGGCAGAAGCTTGCCAAGGAGCGCAGAGAGGAGAAGGCCAAATATATTGGTAAGTGGAAACAAGGCGTGGGAAGACAAGTCCATTACATAGGAAGGGAGCTCCCCCTAGTGTTGGGGTGGAAGAGGTTGTTGTTTTACATTTGCATTTGTGTTGCTACTAGGATGGCTCCAGGCTGCAGATGGCATGCACATGTAGCACAGAGAGGATAAAACGGTAGTTTGGGCTTCTGCACCAAAGTGACTAAAATCAGCAAAAGCCGAGCCACCATTTTACCAAAGACGAGCCAGCTTTCATTTTCTACGTGCATGCTGAAAAATATGTCAAAAATGTTTGCTTATTATATGTTTGTTTGACACATTAGCACCTGAGCTCACTTCTGCACTAAAATGTATGTGTATACAATTTGAATGAGATTAAGATATTCATCGCATTGGCAAAAAAAAAGTGCTTTTTGCAGTGTTATGAATACATGTTGACTTGCTGTTATGTAAAATCTGTTTACAACAGTACTGAATCATCAAAGCACAGACACCTTTTACATTGCATTCAAACTTGACTTAATGTAGTTTGATCAATTGGGACAAAATTTCCTCAGTGCCTTCTACTTGGGTGTCATAGAAATTTAGATGGCAGTACTTATTTAGTGTCCATTGATATTGCATCTCCTGGCCCAAGTCCTTATTTTCTGTTTAACACACGGCTGCCACTTTGTCACTTGGCTACACGCTGATCGTGCACTGCTTTGCATGACTGACAGTTGCCTCTGTCTTCTCTCTCACTCCTTTCCTCCTGCAGAAGAGCTCAGCATGTTACAAGGTAAGCCACTCACCTATGTGTATGTGGTGGTGGTGGTGGTGGTGGTAACCTATTTCAATCATTCTGTCATTTGGATGTCTCAAATAGCTTTAACTAGGGTCGGGCAATAAACCAAAAACGTACCAATATACAGACATAGTCATAAATTAACCTTGCTAATGTTGATATTAGTTAAAAGCTCTTCCCATTTGGCTCCAAGAATCATCCCACAAAAACAAGTTACATGATGTAACACCCTCGCTACTTCAGTCCATCATTTTATAAGAAATCGACTTATCGTTATCAGGGAGCCCTTATGGAAGAAATTATTTTTATTTTATCATTATAAAGGTAAAGACCACATAAAAAGTTACAATATTGAGTTTTGGTCATATTGCCCAGCTCTACAGCGTTTTCATTCATTTAATCCCCATGGTTTTCCTTGTTTTAAAATCATGGTTGTTTAATTTTCTTTATCATAGGCATTTCAACTAATTGCAACCTTTTCTGTGTCTGGACATCATCAATGTGTCTTTCACAAAAATCCTGTAGGCATAGATTGATCAATAAGAAATCATGTATTTGTAAATAAAAATGGTATTATTGATTGTGAAGCAATAGGGTTTTAATCACAGTTCAAATGAAGGAAGATGAAGCGCGCCCTACATTTGAACTTTGTTCATCCACATGTTCCATCTGCAGACACCACAGAACTCCTTGGAATCTTGTATTTAAAGATAACACGTTTGAACCACATGCCGCAAACCTACTATGATTACCATCTTACTGAAGAAATTGGAGGTTTTAGAGACACTAGCAGCAAGATTTATCTTTGCTGCAAATTTTCTTCTAAACAACGTTATAATGCCAAACTCAAAATCACACACTTTAAAATGTTCTGAATTAGGAACCTATGTTAATTACTTGTTTAGATACAGAACGGAATAGTGATATATTTGTTTACAACTTTTGCTCAGTTATTTTCTTCTTTTTAGCCATGGTCGTCTCACAATGTGTGTTGTCAGCATGGTACTACTTAGTGATAGAAAGAAATGCTCATTCGAAAGTTAACCATCCAGTCTCAGTTCTTTTTTACCTTAGAGTTAAAGAAATTAGTAAAAACATTGTTCTTGCTAGCTTGGCCTCCGTTTCATTTAGGATTATCAAAGCTGCGGCTGTGGCTCAGTGGTAGAGTGGAAGGTTGGTGTTTGATCCTTGGCCCTGCAGTCCCATGTCGTAGTGTCCTTGGGCACTGTACCCCAAGTTGCGAGTGAGGGAGTGTTTCACTGATGAGCAGGTGGCACCTTTTATGGCAGCCTCGGCCACAGTTAATGTAGAATGGTTTCTGTGCTATGTAAAAGCGCCTAGAGTAGTCGTTGAGACTAGAAAAGCTATTTAAGAACAGTACATTTACATAAATGTTGTCGTAACATGAGCGTAAATATGATGTATAGTATATCCTCACAAGACACAGATTTCTTTGAACTATCATACTCGTACATTCAGTAATGCCGTGTCTAATCCAACTGTTTGTCTGACAGCAGTAAAATGAGTTTGGCACACTTCATAGCGTGTGGGTCAGTCTAATTGGGTGATCCCCGGACCATGCCAGATGGGGAACTGATGTAATACGCTCACTCAGAACTGGATATAAGATGGGATCTTGCCAAAGCTTGTGTTAACAATTCTAGCACGACCGATACATTGGCTGAATTGTTTTTGTTAATGTGATTTTATTCAAAGGACTTTAAGTTTCATATCTTAAGTTTGTATTTTTATACATTTTATTTATCAGAACTTTGATATATGTTGATGTTCCTCTATGCTGTTGTGACAATAAAACAAAGTATTATCATTTTAGTGAGAACTCATAAATTACTACAAATAACTAATGTTAGGGAAATCTGTTTGTAACACGTTTCTGGATTTAAAAAAAGATATACATGTATATATCAGATTTTTAAATAAATATTTGTATTGGTATCGGCCTAAAAAATTCTTTATCGGTCGGGCTCTATTTACAAAATTGGCTTGAAAGAGATTCTGACCAAGAATGACTAATCAATCAACCATCACCAGTAGTATGACTAGTTGTAGTAGTAAAAGGGGCAAATTAAGGACTTCCTAATCTGTATTTTACTTGTTCCTTGTTACATTTAAGTGATGCCTTGAAAGACTTGCATCATGGAATTGGCTGTGGCTTTACATAAGCTAATCTCCTGCCTTGTCTGTCTTTGGTGGGATGGTATAAATACTTTATATTCCGGGGTTAGAGCAGCACTCTGCTTATAATTATTTAATGGTCTTACTATAATAATACTATAGTGCTAGTCTTGTCAGGGCTAATCACTGTCAGGAAAGAGTTGAAGAATGCATTTTAAAGTAATGTCAGTGTAAGAAATTCAGAATTGGAGATCTGTTTATGACTGAACACCTGCTTTAGATG
>NC_045738.1:14099935-14101530 GCF_008692095.1 Etheostoma spectabile | reverse complement strand
AGATGATGATACCCACCCCCCCCCACCCCCCACCCCCCCTTCCTACAACCAGCACCTAAAGTCTGGAAAACCATTACCAAACGCTTTTAGTTTAACAAGTCAAATTCAGATATCCAATCAGCGACTGTCACACACTGTCACAGACTTGATTTGCTTGGCGTGAAGAGTGGGTGCTGTCTTTTTACAATAAGTATATGACTTAAAAGTTTCCAATGTGAGCAGAGAGGATGTGTTGGAACACATCAACATTAACAACAGTCATCTTGGCAAGCCTTTAACATTGCCCAATTGAATCTGTTTCCCTTTGTTCTTATCAGAGCACGGTTAAGATGCGGCTTCTCTCAAATCGAGACCATTGTGCTGCGATGAGCGGAGATACGCATTGCAGCAGATATTTTCTTTGCTGCAAGGTACTGGCAAGCAGCGCCTCGGTATAACTCAGCTTTTTGTTCTCTTTTCAGATAAAAGCCGAACGGTTTGCCTCCCAATAAATATTAACCCCTCTAGCCACAGGCATCTCTGCAATGATCCATCACCATAATCTGAAATCCACAACCAGTTGCTTTTGCTGCATCAAGTGCTTTAGAGAGCTCAGCCTCGCCTCTTTTCAGGGGCTGCTTCTTCATGGAGGTTTTACTTTGTAGTTTAAAGAAATATGGTGAGCTGTGTACACAGAGGCAGCTGCAAAAGGATTCTTTACGCTCTCTTTGAATGGCTCAGGGAAAACAAGGCCATTTCCATATCAAAGTGTGTGTGTGGTTCACTGCTCAATGCGATTAGTTTGGTATAAAAGTGTCACTTCAGAAGTACTGTCGCTGTCTAACTCCGCTTTGTGCAGTATTCTGTGGAAAAGTCATGTAATTGAGATTTAGGTGAAGGGCAACATATTTTTTCAAAGACGGATTGAGATGATACGTAAACATCACTGACTTTACTTTTGGGTATTTTCTGAAAGAGTCTAACTGGATTGTTCTTGAAAACCTCCAACATATAAAAATATGCTTTCAACAGATATCACAGTACTCTTTGAAGTCCAAACTGATAAACAGCATTCCCTTTCAAAGGGAATGCATAATAACAAACCTAAAGTGTTCTGAAAGGACAGGGAAGAGAGCGAGAGCGCTCCTCTGTCCAGCGCTTGTTTAAATTAAAGTCTTACTCTGTTGACCACGTTTTCTGCCCCATCTTAGCTGCTAAAAAGACCCAGTGGCTGGAGAAGGAGGAGAAGGCACGACAGCTGAGGGAGCAGCAGCTGGAGGAGCGCCGCAGGAAGCTCGAGCAACAGCGAACCAAAGCGGAAAAACGGCGAGCCGCTCTGGAAGAGAGACAGAAACAGAAACTGGAGAAGAATAAAGTACGTTTGGGCGAGAACAATAACTATGTTGTAAATAATCCATTCAGGGGCGCCTGGATGGCTCACTTTGTTAAGCATGCCCCCCATGTACTAAGGCTCAGTCCGTGACGTAGTGACCACGGTATTGATTCCAACCTGCGGCATATCATTCCCCCTCTCTCTCTTCACTTTCACATCTTCAGCTGTCCTGTATAATGAATGCTGAAAATGCCAAAAAATAATAATAATAATATTTTAAATA
>NC_045738.1:14093704-14099925 GCF_008692095.1 Etheostoma spectabile | reverse complement strand
CTGAAGAGCGCACCCAGCTCTGCATATTGCCTTTGATGCATTAGACATTCAAATAACTGCTATCTGTTTATCCTTTCCAGGAGCGCTATGAGGCAGCCATTCATAGGTCAACCAAGAAGACGTGGGCAGAAATCCGCCAGCAAAGATGGTCCTGGGCTGGTGCGCTAAGCCAGAACTCCGGCCAGAAAGAAGGTAAGTGCACTGATCATATCTGGATGCACATCCTCATAAAATAATAATGGACAGACTTATATGAAGCACTAAAGAATAACTGACTCATATAGTTAATATGAGGCAGTGCTTGGAAGCTATCTGGAATCAGTGCGATGTAATCGGTACAACTTTAACTGGCTATAGATTCTGTCTGTTAAGGTTTTTTTCCATCATTATTGGCTCTAGTTTTAGTGCCATTAACCTCTTGCCATTAAAGGAAGATTATTTTAGCATCACTCTGCGCTGTTTTCACTGAAGAGATATATAATTATTTTAATAGACTTGCCTATGATATCAAAAACAGACCTGAGATCACCATTAATTTATCTTTTAAAGATAACTCTTTCTCAATTAATCATTTAGTCTTTAAAATGTAAAAAAGAAAAAGTCAGAACAATTGTCTCTCAGTTTGCCAAAGCTCAAGGCGCTGTCTTCAAATAACTTTGGTTGTCTATCCAACAGACCACAGCCCCACAGTGTTTCCTTTACAACCATATAAAACAGAGAAAAGTAGAACATTCCCATGTTACTTTTTTATTTTTTTTCCTCACAACTGTAACATTTATGGCGTTTTCCAAATATATGGTACCTGCTCGACTCGGTCGCTGTATCTCTTCCTCCTTTTTTCATTGCAGATTAGTACCGCCTCATGTGTGAGTTGAGCGTGGCTGGTCGTCATAGCAGGAAACTGCCGTGACCTAACGCGACACACACACATATGTTGAAGGTGTGTTGTTTTTGATTCTGGGCATGTGGCTGGTGTAGAAGACAAATTAGTTTCAAAAGGATCTGGAGGCAGCAAAAAAGAAATGCTGGCTAAACAATTTAAACACAACAGGTTTATTCAGGACACCCCCCGTCTGTTGCTAGCAATGATGACGCAGTACTTAGTGTCTCTCCGACCAATCGGTAGTCTGCAGGTTTTTACGTCACCTTTTGGTATCGCCTCAGCTCGCTTGGAACCTCAACTGAGGGAGAACTAAAAAAAGAGTAAAGTTGCACCATTAGGTAGATCTAAAGCATAGCATCCAGAATTGATTACATTCACCTCAGGTGAATTATATCAAAATGATTGGTGTTTTTTTTATTTTTTTATTTTTTAAACCCAACAGCAACATAGATGGCTTAGTTGGGTGTACTGTGTTTTATGCTCTCTGCTGGGTTTGGCATATGATGTTAGCAGGTGCACAGTCAGTCAGATCTGGACAGCACTGGGAGTTTTGTTATATTTTAATCTGATGTGCCTTTGTTTGCTGCATCTGTCACACTCCTCCACCCTGACACACTATTTCCTCAGATGTGTTTGCTTCAACAACTCTGTCCTAGCACGCTGTTTTTCTCTTAAACCTTACTTCAGGGTCATTAGCGCTTAATCACGACCATAATGTATTGATCAAACAAAGTAAAAATGTATTCAGCTGCTTTATTGCGTCAGTCAGTTTCAGTAAGCAGGGTTCTATTGACTAGCAGAAAATTGAATATGTTGTCTAATAAACCAGTGACTGCAGAGGCTTGCTTATCCTGTATAAATGATGTTTTAACAGTGCAGCTCGATGGATGTTCCTGTCCCTTTATGTCATCCTACCGACTTCAAGCACTAAGTCTTTAGAATCCGAAGTTATATCTTATGTCATGTAATCGTCTTAGCCATATGCCAGGAGAATTATTGACACTCTAAATATCAATCTCTCCCTTCTCTCCCGTTCTGCCTCCTTAAGCAGCCTGCCGTCTGTCAGATGATGAAAGTAAACAAGCCCTAACAGGCTGCAGTGGAATGGCTTAGACTTCAGGATGTTATTTAGTAAAACAATCCTAAAGAGCAGACTGTCTCATTGTCCATTTAAATGGAGACTTTATGCTGCTGTAATACTGTACCTCCATTTCTGTAGTGTTCTCTAAATCATGGCTGACGTCAACTGGAAAAAGATCAGAGTGTTCATTTGATTGCAGTGTATTAAAGGGATATATAATTGGGATAGATGCAAGTATTGCACATGGATGGTTTTAAGGTTCAGGGTTTTGCCCTTTTCTAAAGTGCCAGTTCACGTCATCAACCTTGAGTACATGTTTCCCAGCAGCCTCTTTCCATCACTTGTTGGGTTGTTATTATAGGGCTGGGTATTGTCAAAACATGTTGGGTACCGGTGAGAATAGCTTGAATTTGATACATGTTCTAGAAAGCTTTTTGATACCAATTTTTATAAAATCCATTTCATTTGAAAAAAATTACGTTATGGTACAAATCTTTATTTTTATTTTTATTTTGCAGTTCCTTTACACCTATGTGACACACACTGCAGTCAAGCCTCTCAAAAACATAACAACAAAAACAAGCAAGCTCTGTCTCTCTCTGTACATAGGAAGTAGTTTTTCCTGGATGCCTCTATGGCGTGTAGACAGCCAATCACCAGCATTATTAGATCTTAGTAGAAGCATGCTGCATGCTTATTGGCTCACTGACACTGATGTGATTTACTCTTTGGGTATGTAAATTTGGTAGTGAAAGGCATTTTTCAATACTCGATACTTTGGAGGTAATTCAGTCTGTGTCTTGAAAAGTAATGAATTTTGGTACCCACCCCTTGTTGTTAAGGTTATTTAGAGGTGTCTTTTCTTGTTCATTGCTAGTGTTGGTAGGTTTTAAAAGGTGGACATAAAAAGGCTACACATTAGTGTTTTTGCTCAGTGGTTATTGTTTTTGTTATGAAGAAGGCATAAATCTCTGTTAACTTTTGATCTGGAATTTTTTTAAGAAGAATATTTAAGAGTCCTTTCACTCAAATAAAAAAAAGCAAAGGGAATTTCTCACTTCAATGAAGTTGAATGGAATTTAGTTTGTTGCGCTCACAATTGTAGCTTTTGACACATTCAGCAACATTAACAAATAATATTTGATGTCATTTTTTTGACAGAGATGCCTGCCTACACACTTTAAGGCAAACTGAAGTGAAAATATGGTGTACTGTGTGCGTGTGTATTTACTGTAAAGCAGTGGATGTTAATATATATGTACACGTCAGCACACTTTAATAGGGGCTGCTTACATTACAAGTCCGACACTGTAGTTCCCTTTACAGTGTGTGGGTGTATGTTTGTAGAAGCATCATTGGAGCGCAACACATGACGCCACAGACGTTCGCCCTCTTCCTCTCAACCATGTGTGAACATCTGTGTGGCGCTTTCTTGGCTTCTTAGGCAGATGCTCTGTGTCAACGGTCAACCTGCCCAAACACGTGGACTCTGTTATAAACAAGCGACTGTCCAAGTCCTCCGCCACGCTCTGGAACTCCCCCAGCAGAAGTAAGGCAACATCTGGAATGCCCCCACCCCCCTCCCGTGTAACTGTGTCCATCACTCTGCCACCGCAAACCACTCCGAACCCGTCCATCATTGTCTATTTTTTCAGTTCTTCCCCTGTCTGATTTCAGTCCTTCTCTTGTGCTTGGTGGTTGACAATCCATTTCCATCTTCCAAAACCACTGGGTTCCTTTTGTTGTTACTCTCACGAATTTGGGTTTGCCTTTTGTTCTGCATGCTCATATTTTAATATGGGTTATGTACAGTGTTCATATATTGTTTTGTTTTTTTACTATCCTTTGGTTGGTTCATTGAGTGGTAATGGTCATTTCATGTCTTTGCACAGTCAAATGTGCTCTTTTTCAACATACTGGATATGGGATGTCTTTTTTTTCAATGACTTGATTGCTTTATTGATTGATGATATGGAGGTGGGTGATGTTTATGAATGACAAATATTTCTTTGAATCAACTTTGTCTTTTAAATGAACCACATTTCATTCTTCGGGTGATGCAGCTCTTCTTTATAGGTCTCACTTTAACCAGGTCATGGTGTACTCCTGCAAAGAAGGAAAAACAGGGCTTGAAAAAAGTAAAGTTAGTGAGTGAGTCAGCATTTTCTAGGAGATAATGTATTCTGAAAACTCCCCGGAGCAGGTACTACTACTCTGTACTGCTAGGGAGAAAATGGATAGGCAAGTATTCTATCCCTCTTGTCGCTCTCTTCTCTACCCAATCAAAATTACAAACCCTGTCTGTGAACATTCACTGCATTCATCTTCCCCGTCCTACACTTTAATGCCAGAGTGTTTCCCCCCCAAATAAAGTCTCCAGTCTTCTTCGTCTCTGCTTGTATGCTCAAGGTTGTGGTTATAAATAACTGACTCACTGTCTAGACAAGCATTGGGTTGCACTACTGCAGCCTTATAGTAGACACATTTACTGAGCTCATTTCTTTCATAATCTCTTTGGGTGGCGCTAAGGTGTCTTATAGTTGTTTTTTGGTATTTAATCAGGCCTTTGTGGCTTGAAGACTTATTGCTACATGAGCTATAACCTCTTTTCATTTCCCTGTTGGTGACACACTTTAGGATTTATTTTATCACTGTCTCGGCAATGACGCCTGCAAATATTGATAATGAATGGGCCTAACTTCCTCTAATACCTCAGGTATATTATGGTTTGGGAATTCTATACTTGAAAAAAAGTTTTGGTTCAGCTGAGGACATCAATTAAAGAAATTATTTCTGTAGTTAATATAAAAAAAATATTTATCAATCTGTTTTTCCTGCCTGCAGCCCGTAGCCTTGCACTGAGTCCATGGGAGAGCAGTATAGTTGACCGTCTGATGACACCAACACTGTCTTTCCTCGCTAGGAGCCGCAGCGCTGCCAGCGTCCTCACCAATGGCAAAGATGGTAGTAAGTTGAAAAAAAATAAAAAGGATTGGCATTAGTTTAACATCAATTTCATGGAAAATTAAATTACGCTGCTATATGAATGTTTGTATGTCACTTCTCTCCACAGACTCTCCTCTCTGCCCCCGTTCGGCCTCAGCCAGTCCCCTCACCTTGTGCGCCCACCAGCCCCACCATCGCTGCTCCGACCGCTGGAGAGTGACGTCCAGCACACCAGACATCTCCCAGCGCCACAGCAGACGGAGCTCCACACCCGTAAGTACGCCTGTTACGACCCTAGAAATCAAAGAGTAATCATTGATGTAAAATAACTGATGGAAGGATGGGAGTCACCTGTTACAAAAATGCCAGTACAATTTGTTAATAATGCAAAACAGAATGTGTAACACTGCTCTGTTAAGTTGCAGAAGAAAAAAACATAGGAAAGCATGCCACGGTCAGGCAGAGGCCGATCTATGGTTGAAATTCGGTTGATACACGCTCAATAATCGCAGCCCAATAGAGCAGTATCAGACACATATGCTGACTAGAATCTAAGTATGACGATGTCAAGGTTAGGAAAAAGGAGTAAAACCTACCAACATATACTCTGGACAGCACGGTCTGCTGTTATCCAGCACAAAGGAGTGGAGAACCGAAAGTTGTGGGGTATCCTCCCAGCAGTCACCAATCTACCTGAAAAAGAGTAGGAGGCGCACACACACCAGACAAAATACAAATACCGCCTAATTAGCTTTCTGCCCTGTGTTTGTCTTTTCTGACGACCAAGTGTAGTCACAAGGTGTGCTCAAAATTGTTCCCCCCTATCGGAAATAGTGCACAATATATTGTGTTCGCCATTTTGTAGTGGTGTTCGAATTCTCAGCAGTTAATTTCATTCACTATATAGTCCACTGTAAAATACCCACAATGCACAGCTAACTTGAGTGTACATACGTTATACCCTACATTTTACTCCTGTATACTGTAATGTAATGCGGTCCTGTTTTCCCGGAGGAGAAGAAGAAGCAGAATAACTAATTTGGTCATTCCCTATATAGATAGCGCAGCTAAACAGCCATGAAATTAATAACAGCTGATTCTGTTTCTACGACTGGATTTACCATTTACCTGAACACGAGTGACATTTTTACGTTGATGTTACATTGTCGTTGAGAAACTATTTCCGAGAAAGCAATGAGAGCACATGTCCCCTGATCAGACTTTCTCTTCTTCTGTACTTTACGTATAACAACTTATAGCTTATGTTGTCTTATTTTGCACATGAAAAGATTGAAATGTGTTAACCTTTTT
>NC_045738.1:14074048-14093694 GCF_008692095.1 Etheostoma spectabile | reverse complement strand
TTTTAATCCTATTGACATATAGATGGATAAAAACAAGAAAGAAAAGAAAGACAAGGAACGGGAGAATGAGAAGGAGAAAAGTGCTCTCACTAAAGAGAAGGTGCTTAAGAAGAGACAGTCCCTCCCCAGCATTAGACACAGACCTGATCCAAGGTAAAAAACCTACAATTTTAACATCTGCACTTCCAGATTTTACTCATTTTTGTTTTGTGCGTTTTATTTCCCACCATCCTGGTAACTGATTTCATCTATCAAATCCTCTATTAAACAAATTGTATGAACACACTCAACAAAGCCTATAGTCTTTTATCACTGCTGATTTGATCCATTTATCCATTACGTTTGTCTTTGACTATCTTTTGAAATATCTTTGACTGGTTTGTACAAAATTTGGATTCCGGGAAATTATAATAGCATTAACGCATGTATGAAAGACAATTGTGAAAAATATTTTAATAAAATTAAATGATTGTTAGTTACTGCCTTTAATTGGTAGTTGATGCCTTAAATCATAGAGGTCTAGGTTGAACATTAACAACTGAACACAGTGAATGTATTTGAGGCGTGTGAAACCTTGTATAAACTCTAATTGAAAAGGGCACAATTGAAGGTAGATTATTCAAAGCTACCAATTCCACTTCAAAAATACATATAATTACTTAAATATACAAAGAACCATTTGAATATTCAGGCCCTTAATAATCAAGATAGTCCTGTTTTTGATATTTACATAGACGTGGTCACTAAAACTGTATCGTAAACGACGTTAACCTCACATCCCCTTGACCCACCGTTGTCAGTTAACAGCTGGGGTTAGCCATAGAGAACATGTTTACATCTGCATTATATTGTTTGAGCAGACAGTAAGTAAAAGATCACAGCACGAGTGGTCCTTTCCTCTTGCATCCCCAGGCCACTAAAATAAATGACATCCATGACAGACGGGATGAAAAAAGA
Source organism: Etheostoma spectabile (assembly GCF_008692095.1). Lineage (NCBI taxonomy): Eukaryota > Metazoa > Chordata > Actinopteri > Perciformes > Percidae > Etheostoma > Etheostoma spectabile. Next base: position 14,092,737 of record NC_045738.1, on the reverse strand, counting down.
GAAAGAAAGTTGTTTTGACTCAACAAAAAGGCAACGATCTTGGCAGGGATGTCAGTTCCATCAGTGCAAGAGTCTTCTTCAGCATAATGGATGTTTCCCTTCCAAGTGTTGCATTGCCTGAGTATAGCTGGGACGATAATGCACTGAAAGCACAATGATGCAATGTTTGAGTGTTTTGTCTGCTATGGACCTGTTTGTTGTAGTCGGGTTTCTTCAAAACATGTGTCCGGGTTGTAAACAAGCATGTCAGCTTAGATCCAAAACAGTAATGTGTCGAACATTATGTAAATTCATTAGAAGAGAATAATTGTTAACAGATTTCCCATCAGTCATACATTTTTCCTCTGTATCTATCTTTCTCACAGTCCCAGTCCTTTATCAAGGCAACGACCGTCATCCCCAGCCATGCCTAAGGGCAGAACTGCACCCCCCAGCCCTGCTGCCTCCCCTAATCCTCCATCTACACTTGGAAGCCCATCGACTCCTAAAGGTCGGGCCAAAAGAGCCAGGACCCCTGCCAGGATAGACCGCCGCACCTCTTCCCCCATCCCCCTCGAAAGAGTGAAGGTGCCTCATAGGCCCGCAACTCCTGAACAGAGAAAGAGTGAGTACAAAACATGTATACTTTATACTCTAGGAACTAAACCCGCATTTTGATTAGATTATTTCCTGTACGATAGTTCCAGGACTAAAAAGTAAAAAGTTGTCTCTTCTGAGGGCGTAGTACTTTTCTGATCAGTACTTAGTGGAGTGAAACTGAAAAGAAAATTAAGTTAAATCTGTTGCCATTTGTTTGCACAGTGGCATAATTCATTATTAGCTTTTTTTCATAGCAACAGTGACAATAATATTAATTCATATACTTTTTTTTCTAGAGCATTATAAAAATTAATGCTTGACTGTAGGAATAGTAGTTTGTCAGAAAATTTGCAGATAGAAGTTCTAGTAACTGTCTTTTTCCGGAGCTTTCAACCGCATTTCCCAAGCTTCATCAGTAGATGTCTCAGTTGACATTGACCCTAAAAAGTGGTTGAAAGCTGCTTGTAAATGGACCTTGAGTATAGATTATTAGTAATATAACCGTATACTGCACAATGTAATTAACTGTCCTATGTGTGTTATGATACAGTACATCTGGATTGGGGTAGCTTCCCTCCATGACTGAGTTATACCATATTTTGATTATTTTTTGTTACATATCCTAATAGTGCCTCACTGTCTGGTTACTGGCCAGAAGAATGGATGAAGTAAACAAGCTTCTGGAAAATCTGTATTTCTCTGAAGAAGCAATAGGCAAAGATTAACATCAGGCTTAATTAGCCATGAAAACAAAAGGAATGTACTGAGTGAGCCACACACAGCTCCATGGTCTGTGTCTTCTCACACACAGCATTAATAGGCTGCACTAATCAGCCTTAATCATGTAATTACCAAGTTCTTAAGCTGAAGCTACGGCTGTTTACAATTTCCATTTGCTGGGGACAGAATGTTTCACAGTGCACGGGAAGAGAAAAGGCTGCGGCTAAAAGTGTTATTAATAATGATCAATAGTCACCACTTTAAAAGTCATTGCTTGTAGGGAATCATAAATAATCATATCAAGATTTTTGTTAAGTTACACAGCTAAAGATCTGTGTGTTATTGTCACTAGGTTCCCCTGTGGTTTCTTCCATCGTAGTAGCCTCAGCAGCTGCCTCGCCTCATGCATCGAACACAGCAGTTACAATAACTGCAGCATCCTCGTCTCCTGAGCCAGTCCATTCAACTCCTACTGTTCCTGCGTCATCACCGTCACCCTCTCCATCAGCCAGGCCTATGGCAGGCACCAACGACCAAGGAGAGGCAGTTCGCATCCTGGCAGAGAAACGCCGGCAGGCCCGAGAGCAGAGGGAGAGGGACGAGCAGGAGCGCCGCGAACAGGAGGAGAAGGAGAGGTCAGGGGCGTTTTGATATACACAACGATATACAAATGGTCAGCGCAGTGCTTACCTTCCATGAACTAATGCTGAAGTATAAGTGGGATTTATTTTTATTTAAAACGATTTATTGGAGTAGAATATGCTGCTGTTGCTGTTTTTATCCTGCAAAACAAACCACACTGAGGACATTTGGCCATATCCGATTAAAAGAAATCCTGGGTAGTCCGAGTGTTGCTATGTAAATTAATAATTTTGGATCTGAATTTGTGCAACCTGAATCAGTTTTTTTTTTTTATTGTTCTGAAACTTCAGAATATTCAAATATTAAGCTATTGAAATTATTATCAAATTAAATTATTAAATAAAAACAAATTCTATTTTAATTTTAAAGATGTGAATTCGGAACAAATACATTCAAATACATGGGTAGCTGTTCAAATTCAAATACTCATGTCTCCTATGTACTTCCATAGACAGCTCAATGGTGTTTTAAGCCCCCAACGTCTCCTTCCAGGCAGTGCTGCCTAGAAGGCACTAGGATTAGGTCGTGATTATGGTTAGGGTTAAGTGGTGCCTTGAAGGAGACATTGGGGGCTTAAAACACCGATAAACCCATAGACGTCAGTTAAACTAAACAGAAAGGCTCCATGCACTAGCAGGCACACATGTACTGTATGTCTAAATGAGACCTCACTCAACACTGGCTGTGATGTGTGGAAGCATTGAGAATTTGATAGCCTGTTTGCTGATTCTAACCACAGCAAGTCACTATTTACAGCTTTGGAATTGATGTGATCTCCTCTTGGCACTCATACTTCCAATTGTTTCCATCTTCTTAAATAGTTTCCTGTTGCTTGTGCTTCAATGTCAGATCAACAGAGATGGTGTAAACTAAAGAGGAAATTCCCCTTTCAATGGAATCGTTCACACATTTGAAATAGTTTGCTGCACTTAGTGTTTGGCACATGCTTTTGTGGAAAATATTTACCCTCAGCTATATGCTCAAACTCTTTAGGATCCTGAGAGAAGAGCGAATAGTGAAGGAGGCAGAGGAGAGGCGCCTTAGGGAGGAGGAGGCCCGCGCCATGGCCGAGGAGCAGCGGCGGAGGGACGAAGCTCAGCGCCTGCAGGACGAGAAAGAGGCTCAGGAGAGAGCCAAAGCCGAGCAGGAGGAAAACCTACGCCTGCAAAAACAGGTATATTGACTGCCAACGCCCAACTTCACTAACAACTTCATGCAGAGAAAGCTTTCTCTGCATGAAGTTGTTAGTGAAGTTGGGTGTCAATGCGGTGCAGTGGACAGGTGTGGTTATTCAGATAAGAGTGAAAGGAACTTGCAAGTACTTATAGCCCATAGTAGTGCCAAGGACCATTAAGCACGACTGTGACAGTGATTATTGCCTTTCGAGTAAAGGTCACTCCTCACATCATTCACAGGCACTTTGCCCATCCCACCACAAACGTACACACTCTCCTATCTTTGGCAAACAAAGTTTGTGACTTTTTTTCCAATGTTATTGTGTCAGCTCAGCTGACAACAGGCTTGTCCAAAAGCCCAATCCAGTATTTTCTCTGAGGGTTGTTGTTGTCTTTTTAAAAGGCAAATATTATCCAAACTGGAGAGCCGGTAGCTACAATGAATGCACCCTTTTTACTTTTCAGTTTGTCAAATAACCATTAAGAGCCATATTGATTCTTTCTGTGTTTGTGGGTGTTGCCGGGGAGAAGCAAAAGGATGCTTGATTAGTAGAAACAGATTTCCAATGGCACATGTGGCCATTCATTGCAGTATTTGTTTATCCCTTAGACCTGTAACATGATCAGTGCCAGCACTGTCTTATCTCTCAATGTGGTATCCAGCGCTTACGCTTTGCCACCCCCTTGTGGTCTTTCACAGGAGTAGCATTGTGGTAAAACGTGATTCAATATAATTATGCAAAGTGTTCAGCATTCTATGTAGCTTTGAATGGTCCTCACGAGGCTGTAAATGTTGAAAATAGATCTCTTTGGCTCAAAGGTAGAGGGAAATATCCCTTTTGTGGTTGTAAACAATAATTCTAGGGAGCAACCACACCCTTGTTACGAAAAAGGCATGCTATTTTGGCAGACTTTTTTTCCCCCTTCTACTGGAATTAAAACTGTGGTTGGAATTTTCGCCTGTGTGTGTTTCAGAAAGAAGAGGCTGAGGCTAAAGCCCGGGAGGAGGCGGAGAAGCAGCGTCTGGAGAGGGAGAAACACTTCCAGAAGGAGGAGCAGGAGAGGCTGGAGAGGAAAAAGGTAGGGCAACACATCTGTTCTCCCATCATTTGTTCTTTTCAGCACATTTTCTTAATAATAAACATAGACATTTTCCAAAAATCCTTACCTACATTTGTGGACAAAATTATATTAAGAGAGAGTAAATTTAAAAGTCCCAGCTCTTCTCTCAACTGCATACATCTCAGAGTAACGCACCATTAATTCTGTAGATAATTTACAACAAGCTCTCCTCCTTCAGTGGAGGTATTATTTTCAGGGGTACGTTCAGGAGGTCACCCAGTCTTTTGACATGACAAAAGCAGACTTGAAAGTTGAGTCCCTGAAACTAAGATGAATGATGTTTTTGGCTTATGCTGGTTTGGTTGTCTGCATGCCATGATTTAACAGGGCTTAGACTGTGTGTCAAGCATGAAGCTATATATAAACACTATTAATGGAGACCTTGCTGTGCCAGTCATCTGTGTGTGTAGACTTGTGCAGATCTTTGCACATGTTCTCTGATATGTGTTTGTTCTGTGACCATATAGTCAAAAATGCCACCCACATATCCAGTAAGCTGACACCTCTGTATGCGGGCTAAACCTTTCTCTCTCTCTCTCCATGTGAGAAAGGCTCTTATCGAGGCATGCCAAGTCTGGCTCAGCCAGCCCAAGCCTGGCTCCATCCTGGAATAAGCCCACAAGAACAGCATGTCCTCTGCCCCAAAGACTCACTGCTTAGTCACACTGTAGAACAAACTGTTACTGACTGACTTCTACCAAAACTGACTGCTCTTGTCATTGCCTCAATAAAGACAAGTTTGTGATCAACAAGCAAAGGTGGTTTAAAGTATCCTGAGGGGCAACACATCAACATATTAGAGAAAGACGAATCTGAAGTTTTGCAGCCAAAGCAAATGCCAAACCATGATTGTGTGAGCTGTCCAATAAAAGAATCTTGGATCCTAAAAATGCTTCACTTTTAGGAGTAGCAGCTGTAGTCATGGTCTTGCTGTCCCAGGCTGGTTGTGCCCTCAGATCAAAGTTACATCTTGCGTCAACCTTCTGTGCATATAAGTTAGCCACACAGTGTTTTTTTATTTTAGCACAGTTCAGACTTATCCTCTGTCCTGCTGTTTACTGTCAGACCTTCCTGCGCTGTTGTTCCAGCTGAATACACAAGTTCTGCCTCATCGCTATTGACACAGCCCTCCACCTGGCAACATAGGAGCCTCAGTTGGACTCGGTGCATTCCCTTATGGCCTAATGGAGCATAATGGCCTAAATACAAGAGACAGGGAAATTATTATTACTGTTTAAGAAAAGGAATGAACAGTTCACCAAACAGGTGAAACCTCTTTCTTTAGCAAAAACAGACTGACAACAAGGTGTGTGGGCTCAGTCTAGCCGACTAAACCTAACCAAATGTTTAACAATCGCGCATCTTGATTTATTATAAGCACATCTGCCCTGATCCCTTGGTGTCCTCCAGCACGAAATGCATTGAAAATCTACAAATCAACCACAAAAAGGGTCATGATATCTGTTATTTTGTTCTATGTGGCATTTTCCTTGGTCTTATTCCTTCCTTCATTTTCTCAGCGTCTGGACGAGATCATGAAGAGGACGCGCAAGACAGATGGAGGCGACAAGGTACATTTGCTGTTCACTTTTAACCAAAGCAACAAGCCAAGACTTACCTTTCCAATAAAAATGATTGAAACGATTTCCCATGTTTACAGAAAGAGACAAAATCCTCCCCTCTCACAAACGTCAATGACAAAGAGGCAGAGAGCAGCAAAGGTAAGCAGAACATCAGTCTGAACCTGTCTGCCTTTTATAAAACTTCCTCAAGCACGGAGGAAAATCATTACCACATTACCAATAGTTACTACAAGCCTTTCATCTGCAGGGTTTGTTTAGGGTAATTGTCTTGACTGATCTCCCATTAATGTGTTATCTGTGAATGGATTTAAAACAAAGTGGATGCTTTGTGGCCAGAATCCACTTAACAGTGGATTTCTTTCTCTTCAATACTTCAATTAGCAAATCCACATCAACTACATGGTAACATTGAAACTGTCTGACTCATGCTATTCTAGATGAACTCAGTTCAGTTAACATATCCCACCTTTAGGCTATTTGATGACAAATAATTACACCACTTGCTCCCCTGCATATTTCATTTTTTCCATATGTTAGAATAAACAAAGGCACAGGTAACTTTGTAATACTTTTACAGCATGCAAATTACCCTTACATCAGAGCAATTTGTATAAACAGGTTATTACTTTATATTTCTAAATCATATCCTGCACAGCTGCAGTTTGAGGACTTCCTCACTGTACAATAGGACCCATGTGTGCTTGTTTGTTGTCCAAGCAGCGGGACTGAGGGAGTTAGAAGGGAGGAGTGGGCTAATGTCCACAGCCTGCAACAATTATCAGACAATTATTTTGACACAAGTAATAATATAAAGACACATGATGTTACATAAGCCTGACCTTATCCACTCTTCCTACAACTTCTAATTATGGAAGAAAAAAAATTGTAACACAATTGGGCATAAAGGAATATAACTTGCACACCCTCCTTGTCTGAGCTTCCACATCACACACAGTAGATGAGTAAGATGAACGGAAATCAATGTGGTTTGGGAGATATGCTCTTTATGGCAAAGTTCCCCAATGTAGGAAGACATTAGCCAGCCACGGATGTGGTTGGAGGCCTGGCAGGCATGTCGCCATTCTAGTCAGGGGTGTGGAAATCTGTCTCGACCATAGCCATGTTCTCAGCAGAGTTGGGGGGGGGGGGGCATCCCTTTTGGCATCCCTTTTGGCATCCCTTTCCTGCCTACTAACGCCTGACATTTATAGTGTTCATCACCCACTCATGCAGGGTAGGGTTGGATGCTGAATGTGTGTGATCATGTTAGTGTGTACGTGGTTTAAACGCACACCAACATACATTACACTGCACAAATGTCTGTTTTACTTTGTTTCCTCTAGCATCTGCTGAATATCAGCCAAAGCCAGAGGTTACCCTGCCCAACAACAAGACAGAAAATGGACAGACCTACGTCAAAGAAAGGTACGACTATTGCTCCCTTTTTTTGGGGGGGGGGGGATTTCAAAAAAGGTTCTTTGTGCTCATGTTGATGCAAGACCACCATGCTCAGTATAACACTTTTGTGCCAGAAGAAAAAACAGTAACCAAGCCTACAGGATGTTTTCACTGTAGTAAACTTCAACAGAAAACACAAGGAGCCACACAGTTCAGGCCTGAAGATATTAACAATTACTGGGAGAGATTTGGTTTCTTGAAATGTTTACTCTTTGTATATGACTGCGCTTCTTGGGGTAGATTTTAAAAGACTCCTGTAATTGGATGGCGGTGGAATGACTCATTTGTTGTATGAGTCACTCTGACCCATCATAACTACAACCATATTCTGCTACATGTTTCCCCTCTCCAGCAGCCCCTCAGCCCAATTGGTTAATGGGGTCCAGCCTACGAGACATGAAAACGGTCTATCCACTAAAGGAGACACTGCCCACTTTGGAGATATCATCCATCTCGCGAATCATGGCAACGCCACCAACGGAGCACGAGACAAGTCGGAGACCAGCATGGCCACCGAGCCGATCCTCGCGTTTGACAGTGAAGAGTCGTTCATGAAAAAGGCAGGCCCCATGAAGCCTCAGCATGTTGCAGGTACTGAATTACAAACTGATTTACAACACACGCAAGAGGCCACAAATACAAATCAAACATGACCTCAAGTAACATGAAATTAACAATGACAATATAAACACAACTGTGGTGGTCACCACTTGTATTGTCTGAGTCAACGCTTATGTCTGTGACATGAAGCTATGCTTAGCAGGTTATCGGCCTAGCTTAGCATAAAGACTGGAAGCAGGGGAAAACAGCTAGACAACCACCACTTATAAAGCTTATTGATATCTTTTATCGTGTTTGTTTAATATATACAAACAGTGTTGTGAAAAGTTGTGGGTTTACAAGGAGTTATGTGCCACTGAAACTATTTGTTCAGGAGGTCACTGCATATCGCGACCCGATACCGGATAAGCGGCTGAAGATGGATGGATGGATGTCACTGCATTCCAAGAGAAGTAGTTAATTAGCAGAATTTATAGGTGCTTTTTACCTCTGGGTAGAGCCGGGCAAGCTGTTTCCATTCTGGATGATAAGCTAAGTAGCTGTAGCTTTATATTTGAGAATGCTATCGATCTTCTGACCTTACTTTCAGCAAAAAGGCCAATTTTCCAAAATGACAAAGTACTTGGGGGGAAAATCCCCAGCTATTATCTCAAATTTGATTCTAAAACTCTGAAGTGCAGAGAGGCAACAATAAATGTAAAATCCTTTTGTCTCTTGTTGTTAAGTTTAGCGGCAGCGTTGTACATGAACTAGAGGAACATAAAGGGAATAAAGTAGGGCTGTAACACCAAACCTAGGGTTCGGTTCGTATCACAATTTTTGACCCACAACTTGATACAAACCTTGGTTCTTATGTTTTTTGTCATTGATTACATCCCACTTTGCAACAGTTATACAACAGATACCTTATTTATTGATATTGATTGATTTCAATATTGATCAATCTAATACCAAAGATTCTTTTGTGCCTTAAAATAATGTTTCCAAAATCGTTTCAGTGGTTCATAAAGCACCAAAAGGACTAATACTAATAGTAATTTAAAGATGTGGTAGCACTGGATTTGTACGGGAAGGATGGAAGGGGTGTGTCGTGATTCTGCCTTCTCACTCCGCGACACAAGTTTGTGGAGCTGAGTGTCGCGATTTCGGTTTTATTTTCCGTACCGTTACAGCCCTAGAAAAAAGGCATTACTTTTTCAAGGTTGCTATAGCTTAGAAAGAGCCTAATTTTTGCTATTGGCCGAGGATTAAGAAAACATGAATAAGCCTTATTGATCTACAGTGGGGGAATCCACAAAACCAATTAAAATCAAAGATTCACAAAAAGGCCCAATTATAGACCAAATCCTAAATATTAATAGCCAACAGACCCATTTTGACTTGATGGATTAGGTTAAGCCAAGAGCGCCAATGTACTCGTTCGATTTGTTTTCTCGTCTGTCCCTAATAAAAAAGAAGCAGCAGGCAGAACCGTGGTTCAATAGCAACAAGCTTGTGTGCCTATTTGCTGAGCCGATTTTACACTTGGCCAGGTTCACATTACCCCAAAAAAGACTGCGGTGCTAGGCACCATAGTTAGTGTTGTTGGCCTTGGCACGAAGCGACCACAAACCTGAACTTTGTCTAATGCGCAGATTATCTCCCTAGTGAGAGTGAGTACCCCTCAAGGAGAGGATGGTGTGGCACGTAGACTCCATTTACACTCACAAAGAGGTGGAGATGAGATATGGAAGAAATAGTGTAGGGAAGGGTGAAGAGAAACGGGGTATCTTTATACCGATGACAGCTTTTATTCAGCAGCCCCCACTAACTTGGGCCTGCACCCAGTGAGGAATTCCTAGAAGCTGAGGTGATGAGGAGACCCAATCCACAAGTGCCTCACTTCTAGGGGTTAGAAACAGGACACCAAAGCAATTTAGCAGCATATCACTTCTCAACTCAACCCCCTCCCAGTGGCAGTGTCAGCAGCACCCAACTCTTCCCGTCCTGCTAGATCCTAACGTTCACCTGTTAGCCTGAAGACAAGCCAGCAGTCAGAAATACTACATAAAGCAAACAGAGGATGATTCCCTTTGCAAGCTCTCTGACGTCTTTCCTGAAATCACGTGAATACTTCCACATCTTACTACATATCATGCCTTTAACTCAGACATTTTCTCTTCTCATTTTTTGTTGTAAATCTGGATACTTTTAATTTTAATTTAATTTTTTTTCTGTTTATTTATCTGTTTATTGATCCCCAATGGGGAAATTACTCTTGAGACGGTGATTGGTGTTTTTTGCCCCCAACGTCTCCTTCCAGGCAGCGTGGCAATGGTTATGTTTAGGGTTAGTTGCCTGGAAGGAGATGTTGGAGGCAAAAAACACCATTGAGCACTTGAGATGCCTTTGACTTGGCAGGACATTTATGATGAGGGTTTATTGATATGTGAAACTGATTGAATGTCATTTCATAGGTTGTTAATTTATTTTAAGGCATGCTTCCGGGGTTAATTTGAATGTTCATACTTGTTGAATAGAACAGCCCTTCTTGGCCTTACATGCGGTGTTGTCAGTCAAATAATTCAATGTTGCATAATGGCTGCAATCTACTATAAAATTACTTTCACTTGAAGCCTTTCCATAAACCCCATATAAACAAGACCGTAAATGTTATTGGGTTCATGCCTTCTGCAACATGCTCAACATCCTTTTGCATTTAGTATTGTCACCAGGTCAGAAGTTTACACACTGTGTCAATACTCATATCAAAGACAGAGTCTCTATTTTGTCTGTTACTGTTAATTTATCTGCTGACCCTTTGCTCTCTGCCCTTTCCTCACAGAGGTCCTGTGACATGCTCAAGTGCTGAAGTGCTCGTCGTCTTAGGCCACTGACTCTCCACCCTGCCAATGCTCAAATGGGGAGCCCTGTGACCTGTGCCAACCTTATTTCTAAGCTCCTAAAGGCAAACTACCTACACGCCTACTTCTTTCTGAAGACCGCAGAAGATAACAACCAAGCATCAGAACCCAAAAGACAAAACGGGATGAAAGGTGTTGCTGCATGCAACACAGGTGCATCAGTGTTAACACGTGTTAAAGATCTTTGTGTCACCTATTCCACGCACCTTTTTACAGTGTCATCTTATGTACAGTACAGCTGAGTAATTATTACAATAAGCTGAAGTGTTGTTGTTTTGTTTCTTTAGTTATTTAACTGAAAGAGAAATATAAGATTGGGTACATTATTGTGAATAATGTAAATTAACTTTGTGTGAGGGACAAAAGAGGGATGGGTATGGATTAGCGTTGTATAAAAGGAAGTCGTTTTATGCTACTCTGCTCCGAGTAGACCCTATAAGTGAAACCCAGGTATTATACATCCTGGTCTGTATAAAGCTACCTGTTACAGTTTTTGTAAAGTTAAATTGAGAAATCTGGAAAAAGATTTGAATGCAACAGTGTATTACTGAGTGTAATACTGTCCGTTCTATCCGCTATGATTGATTGTACGCAGAACTGGATGTAAAAATGAGTGTGCAGCCTCTACGATTAAAAAAAAAACCTGAAATCATTTATGGTCAAATCCCAATTTGCTGGGATTTACACCACTATTAAACAGTTAAAGCTGTTGTCATTTTTCTCATGTGCAAGCATGACAAAGTTTTTCCTCATTTGCATTGAGATTCCATGGACACGTATGTATCTGAAATGCTGGTGTGTGTATCTGCTATAATTATTTTGATGTGCGTAACAAGGTCAGTGGGAGCATCTTAAGTCTTATTAAAGACAAGCTGTCCAGTCTGCCGTCTTTTCATCTATTTGTCTTGAATAAAAGTGCATTTGATGAATTGAGGGATTTTATTGCGTAAGAGGGAATGATACAGATGTTCTGAATTCAGTGTTGAATCTTAAACATCAGGTTTCTTCATTTAAAACGGGCATGGAAATTGCTCATCATTTGTCATTAATTTCACAGTGTTAAAGCATTTTGTACAATAGTGCAACTTGTTTACTCCTTAGGCACTTTTGCTCCCACTGAATGTCTCTTTTAAGATGGTACCCTTACAGTTGATGTACAAGGCATCTGAGTTGGCTCAGCTGTCCATTTCAGTTTGGGTCTCCTTTTACAAAATCTCTGCAGGGGGTCCATGCCACTCTATCTGCTGCCATCTTTCACTATACACTGGTGGACAGCAGCATAACTGGCACACTGTTTCAAGCCTTCTGGGCAGCTGATTTGCATTACACATATGATTTATGTCATGCCACTCTGATCATCATGTAGAAATTATGTGATTTAAATGACTCATAGCCGCTTGTGAAGTGTAATGTAGTGGAGCCCAGTTGAACGAAGGGACCACAGTTTGTCAACTTGAACCTGTGACGCACAGACGGGCTCTTAACTGGCATACGTAAGATTTGATCACCATGGAGTGGAGCTCTAAGCAATGCATGCAAACTCTATTTGAACGAAGTACCTTTTTAGATGGAAATGTTTTCACCAAAATAAAGCCAAAAACCCAAGGACTGACAACCAAGGAAAATGCTTCATCATCAATGAGGAGAGTCAACATGTATAAAAGTAAGTTCAAACAGTTTTTAACATAATGAAAAAGCAGTTTTCATTAAAAACAGTGTTATTCATAAAATGCTGTACTGCCTACAAATTATCCCTCAATCAGTCAAATGCTCAAGCTTTTACTGAAGCACCAAAAATGTTAGATTTTCCACTTGCAACTGCATCGCTGCTCCCCCCCCCCCCCGTTTAAGGGGACATAATGGGGCACTATTATGACCAAAATATTTAGACGTCACCTCAAGTAGCTCACAGTTTGAATCTGTAACAGCCAGTTGGCTTCCCAAGCTTCCTTGAAAAAGATGTAAACCCCTGCTGACACATAAGTGCATGTTTCAACAACATGTTCTCACGGGTTCAGTACTTTGCTATTACCGTTGTCCTGATGCTGTTAAAAGCTGTATTCATTAACCCCACCAGAGGGTGCAGCACTGCAGCATGGAAGTGATAGACAACTTATTACATTTCTCTGAATTCATGCCTACTCTTAAGTTTGATACAACAGTGTGCCAACATGGAAGTTGTTCCCATGCAATTCTAAATGCCTACACAATAAAACTGCAAAGGTTTATTGAAAATTAATAAACTTCCTAGTTTTGGACGCAGTTGATATGCTAGTGAAGCCCTGGTCATGTGTAGTACTTCTCAGTGGGGACATGGGGATTAGTGGGCACTATTTTTAGGGAGGTGTCAGCGAGGCAGTGCACAGTTACAGGCTGAGTAGTGCCAAGTCTCTGATGAAATTCACACAGAATGAGGATTGGAAAAAAAATGGTTTACAATTTGTGAATGGTAAGGGTAATCCAAAAGCCACTTCTGGTCAATGAATAACGGTGCTTTCTGTCAGTTAAGGTTAGTGGGGTTAAGTAGTATAGTCGAGGAGTAGTCTGGCTAGCTGCCATGGCAGTGCACTCCCCTCAATCTCTGTGTTCATGCCACTTTAATTGATATATTGGTCTATTCTCTCTTCAGCCTGAAAGTGTGATGACGGGTGCATTGGAGGTATTACTGTCAATCATTGCTCTATTCTTACTCTCCTGCTAAACATTGAATAACTTCTTGTTAAGGGTCACATAAAAACAATTGTCAAACATGTGTGTTGTTATGAATGTAATGTAATAAGTATGCAGCCAGCCTACTTATGGACACCGGCTTAATGTTGTTTCAGATGTAAATCTCTGCACTTGAGGACTGGGAGGAATCTTGCAAATGTTTTAGAATGACAAGTGCGCCTGCTCCGCCTCCGTTTTAAGATATGGGGGGCAGCACTGGGTCACACCCCAGAGTCCCACTCCAGATAAGACCACCACTGCTACAGTTATGCATACACTACAACCATCAAAGTCCATGGACCAACCTCTGTTCAGTGTTTATGCTCACCCCCCCTCCACCTCCCCCTCCCATCACATTGACCTGTCTTTATCTGCTCAGCAACAGGCTCCTTTAACACAGCTGCTCTCAAACATATGGCACAACATTAATGAAAGGCGGGCACCCACAGCAAGTTTCGTCACTGGAGCTGTCAGAGCAGGGCAACCTCCCAAATATTTTGACAGGAGATGGCAAGATTTCTGAGCGACCCCCTTCAGACAAAGCCTTGATACCAGAGAGCTGGCCTTAGAGGTTCCAACAGAGAACCAAAGGCCTCATATCCTATCAGGGTGGTTGCTGGGGACAGGGAGCAGCTGAGTCTAAACAGACAGCTGTTGGCTCATTGTCACTAGCAGTTGAATATGGACACTCTTTGATCAGGTCCTTCCTGAGTGTATGATTACATTACATTATTGTGGCTAAAGGTATGAAATGTTTGCTTTGACTACATGGGAATAAAAGCATGCTCAAAGGAAGTGGGAACACATTTATTGGACAAGTAGGCATTTACTTTATGAGTGAATCTGCTTGGCGGTTGATTGGTACTGAGATCTGTTTGTTAACAACTATAAAATGTAGGCCTGAATGTTGGATATGCACCACAACATATACGTGTTTGAGTAGCCAAGTGCTGTATTAAATGTAAGCTATTGAACAGATCAAAATAATGATTCAAATATAATGGTGTAAAATATAATAAATGTCTATCAAAGAAGTCATGAAAAATCATTAAAAATGTTATTGTATAGTATGTAAAAGAAAATAGTAAACATGCCATAGTATGCCATTAACAAAATCATAAAAATGGCATAGTATATAGCATGTCATGAAAAAATCCTAAAAACCTCATAGTATGTCGAGAAAAATCATACAAAATGATGTGTAAAAATGACATAGTATAATAGCTCAATAAATTGGTAAAAACGTCATAGTATAGTAGGTTGAAAAAAATCACAAAAAATGTCATAGTATAGTATGCCAAAAAAATCTTATAAACGTCATAGTATAGTATGTCGAAAGAAAATTGTAAAACGTCATAGTATAGTAAGTCATAAAAAAATCATATGTTACGCAAAACTTTCATAAAAATGTCACAATATAATAGCTCAAATAAAGTGGTGAAAACGTCATAGTATAGTAAGTAAAGAAAATCCTAAAACAACATAGTAAGTCAAAATGAATCACAAAAAATGTCATAGTATAATATGTCATAAAAAAAATCATAATTTTTATATCATAGTATAGTAGGTTGAAAAAAATCATTAAAAATCTCAAAGTATATTAAATGCCAAAAAAATCTTATAAACGTCATAGTATAGTATGTCATTAAAAAAAATCATAAAAAATGTCATAGTATATTAATGCCAAAAAATCTTATAAACGTCATAGATAAGTATGTCATAAAAAACATCAAAAATGGTCATAGTATAGTATGCCAAAAAATTCTATAAATGTCATAGTATAGTATGTCTAAAGAATATGGTAAAACGTCATAGTATAATATGCTAAAACAATCATAAAAAACGTCATAGTATAGTATGTCAAAAAAAATTGTAAAAGTAACATAATGTAATATGCCATAAAAAAATCACAAAATAATCACAGTATAGTACGTCATTAAAACTCATAAAAAATGTCATAGTACGTCATCAAAAATCATAAAAACGTCACAGTATAATAGCTTGAATAAATTGGTGAAAACGTCATAGTATAGTAGGTAAAAAAAGAAATTCATAAAACGACATGGTAAGGAAACATGAATCACAAAAAATGTCACAGTATAATAACTTGAATAAATTGGTGAAAACGTCATAGTATAGTAGGTAAAAAAAAAGAAATCATAAAAAATGTCATGGTATAGTATGCCAAAAAAAAATCGTATAAACCTCATAGTATAGTATGTCGAAAGAAAATGGTAAAATGTCATAGTAATATGTCATAAAAAATCTGAATTTTTATATCTAGTATAGTAGGTTGAAAAAATAATCATAAAAAAATGCATGGTTATAGTATGCCAAAAAAAAAAAATCGTATAAACCTCATAGTATATGTATGTCGAAAAAATGGTAAATGTCATAGTTAGTTGTCATAAAAAAATCATAAAAACATCATAGTATAGTATATTATAAAAAATCAATAAAAACATCATAGTTATAGTAAGTTATTAAAAAAATCATAAAAACCTCAAAGTATGTTATGCAAAAACTTCATAAAAACTTCATAGTATAGTAGGTCAAAACAATATAAGAATGTCACAGTATAATAGCTCAAATAAATTGGTGAAAATGTCATAATATAGTAAGTAGAAAATCATAAAACAAGACATAGTAAGTCAAATGATCATAAAATATGTCATAGTAAAATATGTCATAAAAAATGAACCTTTTATATCATAGTAAGTAGGTTGAAAAAAAATCATAAATGTCGTAGATAGTATGCCAAAAAAATCAAAAAATGTCATAGTATAGTATGCCAAAAAAAATCATAAAAATTTCATAGTATAGTATGCCAAAAAAATCATAAAAAATGTCATAGTATAGTATGCCAAAAAAATCATAAAAATGTCAAAGTATGTATGCCAAAAAAAATCATAAAAAAACGTCTTAGTATAGTATGTCAAAAGAAATATCATAAAATGTCATAGTATAGTAGGTCGAAAGAAATATCATAAAATGTCATAGTATAGTAGGTCGAAAATTTTTGTAAAAGTAACATAATGTAATATGCCATAAAAAAAAAATCACAAAATAATCACAGTATAGTATGTCATCAAAACTCATAAAAAATGTCATAGTACGTCATCAAAAATCATAAAAACGTCACAGTATAATAACTTGAATAAATTGGTGAAAACGTCATAGTATAGTAGGTAAAAAAAAAATCCTAAAACAACATAGTAAGTTGAAATGTATCGCAAAAAATGTCATAGTATAATATGTCATAAAAAAATCAGAATTTTTATATCATAGTATAGTATGCCAAAAAAAATCGTATAAACGTCATAGTATAGTATGTCGAAAGAAAATGGTAAAATGTCATAGTATAATATGTCATAAAAATCATAAAACATAGTAAGATGTCATGAAAATCATAAAAAACCTCAAAGTATAGTATGTATGCAAAAACTTCATAAAGCTTCATAGTATAGTATCAAAAAAATATAAGAATGTCACAGTATATGCTCAATAAATTAGTGAAAACGTAATAAATAATAAGTAAGTAAGAAATCATAAAACGACATAGTAAGTCAAAATGAATCACAAAATATGTCATAGTACAATATGTCATAAAAAATGAACTTTTTTTATCATAGTATAGTAGGTTGAAAAAAAATCATAAAAAATGTCATAGTATAGTATGCCAAAAAAATCATATAAATGTCATAGTATATGCGAAAGAAATGGTAAAACTATGTCATAAAAAAAATCATAAAACGTCATGTATAGTATGTCAAAAGAAATATCAAAAATGTCTTAGTATGGTATGTCGAAAAAATGTTTAAAGTAACATAATGTAATATGCCATAAAAAAATCACAAAATAATCACAGTATAGTATTCATTAAAACTCATAAAAAAATTCATAGTATGTCATCAAAAATCATAAAAACGTCACAGTATAATAGCTTGAAAATTAGTGAAAACTCATAGTATAGTAGGTAAAGAAAAGAATTCTAAACGACATGGTAAGGAAACATGAATCACAAAAAATGTCATAGTATAGTATGTCAAAAAATTCATAATTTTTTTATCATAATATAGTAGGTTGAAAAAAAAATCATAAAAAATGTCATAGTATAGTATGCCAAAAAATCCTATAAACGTCATAGTATAGTATTTCATTAAAAAATATAAACATGTCAAACTAGTATAGTAGGTCAAAACAAAACTAAAAATGAAATAGTTTAGTATGACATGAAAAAAAATCATAAAAACCTAATGGTATAGTATGTAAAAAAAAATCATAAGAAATGTCAGTGCATAGAATGGCATAAAACATATAAGAAAAGTATGTCATGAAAAAATATAAAAACATAGTATGTCATAAAAAAAAAATCATCAAAACATCATATGCTAGTATGTCGAAAAAAAAAAGGTAAAATGTCATAGTATAGTATGTCATAAAACATCCTAAAAAATGTTATAGTATGTCATAAAAAATCATAAAAATTAAAAGAACTTTTAAATGGCTTTGGGTTTAGGGCATGGCTCCAGTGATTTTTTTTGTATGTCGTGACATGCTACATATGTGTGCCAAGTTTTGTTAGTCTATGTTAAACATACTGCAGGGACTCTATTTTTTCTAACTTGGTAGGGGGAGCCATTTTTGTGAGTAGATTTTCACCAGACTTGACGTGACCGCCAATTTTAGTGAATTTTTGAGTATGTTAAGCCACTCAAAAAGATAATTAATTTGCAGAAAAGAATAATAATTCCTTCAGTTTTAATATGGCCTTCCCCGCAGTCGGTGCTTGGGTCCTAAAAGTGACAGCATAGTATGTCGAAAAAAAACAGTAAAATGTCATAGTATAGTATAGTATAGTGTAGGTGGAAAAAATATAAAAAGAGAGAGAAAGGGAAGGTTAGATATGTGTCTATTGTTGGCTAAGACCTCAGGATCGAGGGTGGATTTTTTCAGAAGAGGTTTTATTACAGCTACTTTATATGACTGCGATACATAACCTGTTAATAGAGACATATTGATCATATCTAGTAGGGTTGGGCGGTAATACGGTATACCGTGGGGTCTTAAAAATAGCAACGTTCAATGTTTCAATACCGTCACAAAAATAATGTGCTTGTCATCATGTGACAGTGTGAAGGAGAGAGAGAGAGAAAGAGAGAGAGAGATGGCAAGTCGTGCACCGAGTGACCTGGTCTCGAAGAAGAACACAACTTCTGCAGTTTGGCAGCATTTCG
>NC_045738.1:14070958-14074038 GCF_008692095.1 Etheostoma spectabile | reverse complement strand
TAATGAGAAGGGAGAGGTGTTTCAGTATTAGTGTTTGGTATTCAGTATCTGAATGGTGTAGACACAAGCCAACAGTTTGGTGACGCCGTCTGAGCCTTACGTTGTAATTTTTAATTAGTCCCAATACCGTATACTGCTGTAAAATTGGGAAGAGCTTTGACGGTATCAAAATTGGGATACTGCCCAACTCTAATATCTAGTAATGAAGTGTTAACCCCGGGTAACGCTTCTTTAAGCAGCCTCATTGGGATGGAGCCTAAGAGACAGGTAGATGGCTTAGCTGACGGTATCCTGCGCTGCCTTTGAGAAAATGAAAGCTCAGATGGCCCGATCTGGAATCTTGCCCCTTATGAAGTCATAAGGTCCCCCAGTGGCTAGTACTGTGTACAGAGGTTTTACATTTAGACAACGACACAGTTTTAATTTCAAAGGTCCTTTGTCCCTTCATTTTGGAGCTGACAGTTTTACAGAGTTACAGCCAATCATTACGGAGAGGAGAAGCGGCTTCAATTTTGCCAGCTTGCAGGCTTGGTTATTTTCAGTTCATGGGATGACTTAGAATTAATCCCCAAAGGCACACTTGCTGCCAGCTACAGGAGTGGCCTTTGGATTGCTCATTTTCGCTTTGTTGCATAAGGAGTAACAGAAGTAGCCAAATATGTGGAAAGTAGAAAGGGAAAGGTGTTGGTTTGTGTTGGTATCGGCTTAGTAAATTAGAAGTCCGACAGAGGATTTGTGTCACTGTTGGATTGGCACCACATGTAGTGTCTAGTGTCTCTGTGAAGCATATTTCCACTCCACTAATATGTTGTGTCTTGGTTGCTGTGACACTGTGAAACATGAAGCCGCACTGACTCGTTTTTTTCCCCCCATAGGGAATTTCTGTCTGTCTGATTTAATGTTGGGAGAATTTCTCAAATTTAAAGTAGCTTTGGAATAAGACTGTGTTTTCTCACATTTTCTGCTTTACAAATGTTATGACCCCCATAATAGGAACATAAAACATTTTTTGAAAAATAATGACTCAACCTCTCAGTCAATTTAGTTAAAGTTGCCAAGGCACCAAATCTGGTTATTCT
The DNA here is from genome assembly GCF_008692095.1 of Etheostoma spectabile. Taxonomy (NCBI): domain Eukaryota; kingdom Metazoa; phylum Chordata; class Actinopteri; order Perciformes; family Percidae; genus Etheostoma; species Etheostoma spectabile. The sequence continues at coordinate 14,072,959 of NC_045738.1, read as the reverse complement.
GTATTAATCTTGCTAGGCTAATAACTGCATGGCACACTGCATTAATTTGTTGTCAAGGTGTTAATGAGGTGTTATATGCGGGTGTCAGGATGTCTATCTGTGTGGTTGTGTGTGTAAGACAAACATACACAGAGAATGTGTGTGAGTTTGTGTTTGCATTCCCACAATTCTGTTTGCATGTGGATTTATGTGTACGCACACATTCTGAATGTGTCGGTGTGTGTGTGTGTGTGTGTGTGTGTGTGTGTGAGAGAAAGAGGTAGCAAGCATGTGTGTTTGCATGACATATGAGAGCAGCCGTTTGGGACCCTGGAGAGCAGAGGGAGCACAGAAAAGGGGGGCTGAAACTACTGTGCGCCTGGCGACAGTGGCCCTGACTCGTCAACGCTGTCAGAGTGAAAGCATTTGGGTAGTGGAAGGAAAGTTAAAAAAAACACACATTTCTGTTTCTCACCACACTGGTTAAAGGTCAACCTCACAAACAAAGTGATGGGAGCCCTAGTGAAAAAAGCGACTGAGAATTAGAGACATTTACATAAAGTACCATAAAACACCAGGTGAGCATGATGTTGAGGGACAAAAACACACCTGCGTTTGAGTACAGTTAGTACTGTGCATTCTCATTTTGATCTGAAAGTAACTTCTGAGATTTGCTTTAATAATAGTAATAGTAATAATAATATTGATAAACTTGATTTTTCCAACACAATTCATGCATACAAATGAAACACAAAGTGCTTCATAATCTCTACTGTGGGAGAAAAATAAGCACCATAGAGGAACAAAGAAGGTTATTGATGTTTTCCTTTATTGTTCACACTAAGCTGGGTCCTTGTGCGAAACACAGGAAATAGATACCAGCTGTAATGCTGGGACTAATAATAATATATGTACCTGTGTTTAAAATTCATCTACAGCCATTGAGTGGTAACATGATAAGTTTGATCCTGTTAATATGCACACTTTTCTAACAAACACTAAATATTATAATCATGTGTTATAGCACTAGAAACATTTTGAGTCTTTCTATTCCACCGCTGTGTAAAAAAGACAATCCTTGTTCTGATTTATTGAACATTTTCTCTTAGTTTTCCCTGCTGAGACGTCAGGCACAGCTGGTTCTCACATTGCACAGTGGAAAGTCCCCTTTAGCGCATCATTGTGTGCATCCCTTTTTTCAGTTTCTTGCTCTTTCCTTCTCGAGAGGAAGCAAGCCTGCCAGAAGTATCAGCTGTCTGGGTCTTTGGTCCAATGCTGCTGGGTGTCACATTGCTGACCCTTTTTTTAACTGCCAACCTGTCTCTGTGCTGATAACAGAGGGTGATTGATGGTTTCTGTAGGTCTCTGCCACTGACCCAGAAGTTAAAAGCCGGGGAATATGGCTTGTTAAACAGAATTATCTTATAGTCTGTACTGCACTACATTGTATACTATAATTGGGATTTCATTTCACTGGAATTGTACCTCATACCATTTCATGTGACAAAGAAAAATGTATTAATAATTCTATATTAATACTGACAAACACAAAGTATTGTTATCATAACTAAATCATATATTAGTCTGTTCTGTAGTGTTTACATATACAGTGGTGCTCATACGTTAATGAATCCATGCTAAAGTTATCTAAAAAGAGGAATAAAAAAAAAATTATCTTTTGGAAATTGATCTTAATGCCTTAATAAAAAAAAAAAAATTGGAAAACACCAACCTTTAAGGACACCAATTTTCTTTGTGAATGAATAGTGTATCGTAAATAGATAAATGTTCTTCCTTAATATACAGGGGGCATAAGTATATACACCCCTATGGTAAATTCACATAGAGCCAGGCAGAGTTGTACTTTTAAAGGACAGTTATTCATCATGGATCCAGGATACTATGCATCCTGATCAAGTTCCCTTGGCCTTTGTTATTAAAATAGCCCCATATCATCACATATATTCAACATACCTAGAGATTGGCATGGTTTTAGTTGCATTGAGAGATGATTTTATGGAA
>NC_045738.1:14070780-14070948 GCF_008692095.1 Etheostoma spectabile | reverse complement strand
GCCAATCTCTAGGTATGGTGAAGGGCATGTGATGATGTGAGGCTATTTTAATTCTAAAGGTCAAGGGAACTTTATCATCAGGATCCTGGATCCATGAAATAACTGGCCTTTAAAAGTAAAAGTCTGCCTTCCTCTATGGAAATTTAACATAGAGGTGTGTATACTTAT
>NC_045738.1:14045718-14070770 GCF_008692095.1 Etheostoma spectabile | reverse complement strand
TTTTAAGGAAGAACATTTATTTATTTATTTATTAACGATACATTATTCATTCACAAAGAAAATTGGTGTCCTTAAAGGATGAATTATTCCTAATTTTCTTAATTAAAGAATTAAGATTAATTTACAAAGGATGATTTTTTATTCCTCTTTTTAGTTAACTTTAGCATGAGTTCATAAACCTATCAGCACCACTGTATTCACCTAAGTAGGAGTGCAGTTGAAATCTGATTTAAAACAGATGCACCAAGCATTCCCCTTCCACTGTGTGCCCTCACTGTGCAAGTCCCCTAAATGCATGTTTTTGGGTTTGGGAATGGAAATTAAGGAGGAAATCTTGATAAGATACGCCGTTTGAAGCCTAAATGAAAGAAAACCTTTAAACTGAGAAACAACAGTAATATTTAAACTCTGCTGTAACCATACGGGACAGATGAACAAAATAGATAAAGTTATCATAACCACGTGGTGCTGATCAGAGTGACATGCTTGAAACATATAGGTTTCAAGGTTGTCTCCCATGAATTTTTCACTATCCCAGTTGCATGTACTTCTCACTTAGAACACAAGTGTAGACATGTATAACAAGGGTCTATAGTCATGCTACTTCATGACAATCCATCCAATTATTGTTGAGACATTTTACTATAAAAGTAGTGATTTGTGATATTTGGCTATATAAATTATAAAACCACAAATGGGAACCCCGGTGTGAAAAAGTCAGGATATCACCAAAGTCAGCGGGGTTCATCATCTGGGAACCATGAACAATATTTCATGGCAACATATTTTATAGTTGTTAAGATATTCAACATATACAGTTTGGGCTAAAGTGGTGGTGTGACTAAAGTGACAATTGCTATCCTTAGCATGGCTAAAAAATGCTTCAGAAAAGGAGAGTTAGAGCTCTTCAGTTCAGACACAGCTCCTTCTCGGTGAAATTTTAGGTATTTTCTCCATGTTCTCAGACCACCACTAGTTAAAAACAAACAGAAGCTGCCGGTAGGACGCCCACCAGGCCCAGGGGTCTTGGGCCACAATATCAGTTTGTACCATCATGAAGGAAACACAATGCCTGAACCTTCATTTTGTATTTGAAAGTAAGGCAAGGCAAGGCAGCTTTATTTGTACAGCACATTTCAGCAACAGGCAATTCAAAGTCCTGCCCCGCTGCCCTCAGATTTAAATTTTTTGTCTTTGTTCATCAGTATGGCAGCTGATCCAAAGTCGACAGACGTCTCCCTTTCCTGCTCCACCATGTTTAGGCCATCATAGTTGATTTTGCGTAGTAAAGTAGCGTCTGCTTGCATACTATTTAATCATTTCCACTGACTCCAGACTGCTTTGGTTTAAGGAGTGCTGCAGAATGTTTTTGTCCAGTCACTGAAATCACCAAACAAGGAAATAGTTGTGATGGCTGGCATCAATAAAACTGCAAGGTTGGCATGGAGGAGAGTAAGCTGCCCCTGGTTACGTTGAAATAGCGTTGGACTTGATTTAATTCATGAACTTGTATAACTCAACTCCAAAAACAATTAGTGCTGTCAAGACAGGCTACACTGTGCTAGAGAACTTGTAGAAGTTGACGCACACATGCACGCACGCGCACACCACACACCACACACACACACACCACACACACACACACACACACACTTGTGAGGAGCCGACCTCACCCATCTAAATGCTAACCTTAAGCCTTACCTCACCTTAACCATAACCTAATTCTAACCGTAATCCTAAAACCAATCAAACCCTCAAACAGCCCTTTAAAGTTGTGGGGTCCAGCATTTTGGCCCCACAAAGCTATCGGTACCCCACAAGTATCTGAACTCTGTTTTTGGAGCCCACAAAAGAACACAACACACCCACACACACACACACACACACACACACACACACACACACACACACACAAAATAGATGGAGTTTTTGATAGTTGCAAGAGAAGCTTGTCAGAATATCAGGCTTTGTGTTAAGGATTTTGTTTTGCTTCGTTAAAAACTGAAGGGAGCAACCTGTTGTGCAAAATAATTGCCAACACTTTTTATGTTGATGATGCACATTGCAGTTGTATGTGAGAAGGAGCACAGCGTGTTCCCATGCGAATCTGCTTCTCCTTAAAAACCAAAGAAAGAAATGCAAGAAGAAGCTGATTATAGGTCATGCGAGCTTTGAGCATTTTATAACATAGGGTTTGGAGAAGAGATAAAAATGTGCAGATATAGAGATTATATTTATTTAGAGCTGCTAACTATTACCAACACACTTGCATGGCGTCATACATCAAAGTCAGAAGCACTTCTTCAAGTACATGACGCATTCTTTTTATTTGGCACCCCGTTGCATCTCTTAGGGAGTCCAAAGAACTTTATTGATGTTTATTTATTCCCCCTGCAAAATGAATGATGAAGTTATTGCACTGTTTTGCAAAAATGACAATTGTTGTTGTTATTTTTTTTCCCCTTTTTCCATCAAAAAATGGAATGGAAATAAGAACACCAGAACAAAAAGTCCTCTACATGTGTTCTTCATCTAGTGTGAAAAAGGCACTAAATCAACAATCTCTAAAAAAGAAAAAAGACAATCTCAGCAGGCTGTGGGAGGGTTGAGAACAGTTTGATGGGTCCAGTGCCAGGCTTATTATGACAAGCCAAGCATCTTTGCACACAAAGATCATAAAAAGCTATTTCCCAAAGACTAGTCATAATGCTTGTTCGGGGACGCAGAGAAGATGTCCAACTTGTTCAACATTTTGGGTTTCATTGGGATTGAGGGAAATACATACCAAGATTCAGAACTGGAGGAAGACCAGAATCATGTTGATCCGTACATTTTTCAGAGATAGATTAATAGTAGTGCCAAGTTGAATAAAGCAGATGACCATTTCGTGTTTTGGCTCCTCTTGGCCAAATGGGAATTCAAACACACACAGACTATAAGACTGCATGACTTTTACTGTAGAACTACTACTTGCTTATGGTGCCTATGGAATATTGAGCAACAGGTGACTGAAATGATGTGATGCTTAGAGGTCCTAGAATAAAGTATTTAATAGGTGCAGGGTGAGACCATTTAAGTCTGTGCCCTTTCAGTAAACTAGATATGATTTCATCATTTAAAGCTTTAGGTTGTTTATGAGAGGAACAATTTCAAAGTGCCTTGCGAGATTACAAAGGTGTAGTATGTTGACATTGCTATTCCTGAAAGCCAAAGGCTTTCTGAGCCCCACAGCCTCGGATGTAATGCTGACAAACAGCTTTCTCTCTCTCTCTCTCTCTCTCTCTCTCTCTCTCTCTCTCTCTCTCTGCCCCAAAACAGTCACTCCTCTGAGCAGAGAGGGAACTGTGAATGTCCCTGTTGTGTAAAATGTTTGCGAGCTTGAAGATGGTGAGTGTGTCAACATGGAGGAGAGAGTGATGGAACATGTGTCACAAATGTCGCTGCTTTTTTCATTATGCATAAAAGCGAGTGTACACACAGACTGTGCATGTGTCTGCAGACAAGATCAGACGGAGAAGGGGTAAATACAGCTTAACCAAATCTTGGAGTGGACCCAAAAGCCACAAAAGTAGGTCTGGATCCAACATCCCTGAGCACTGTAGAGACGGTTAGCAGAACAGAACAGAGCAGAACAGGGCGACTATTCAAACCGAACCATTTTGATCTGGCACCAGTTTAAATGGGTATAAAATGAGATCACTCTTTTTTGCCATCACAGAAATGTTAGATAAATTAAATAAACATAAAATAAAGCATTTTTTCCACATTCCTATAGCTATCCATATAACTCTGAATGTGCAAGACAAGAAACTATAATTTGTTTGGGTTGAAGCTGTGGGAGCCTCATTTTTTCCTGGGGGCATTGCTTCTTTTCCAAAGTTGAGTAGACTGGAAATATTTTCCTCAGTAGGTAAGAGTAAGAGCGAAAAAACAAATTCACAGTATGATTCCACTTTGACCCTCTTTATGCCGCCTCTCTTCTGACATTCCTGTTTTTCAAATTTCTTTCCATCTATGGACTGTCAGGTAAAAGTCCAGACTCTTTGAGAAAATTAGGTTGAACTCAAATATACACTTCAGGGACAAAGAAATCAACCACCGGGGAAGCCTAACAAGCACATTTTCCTGATTAAACGTCCAAGGTGTGCTGGCTCATCGCGTCACAGAAGGCTTGTATCATGTGGACACTGACAGCTTTGTTGTCATTACTTAGAATTCCTCATGGGGGCAGCAGAAACTATGAACTATAGCTTTGAGTTAATGAGCACAACCTAAATAAAGTTTTTGACATAATCCATGGCAGTGCGCCAAGTATTCAGTGTCTCTATTTCAATAGTTGAACTTCTTTATCCTTATCCTTTTTAACCTTTTTGTCATAAAAATCATTGCTTTAATGCTTTTAATGTTTTACCATTATTAATATGTTTAAGGCTGCTCTTTTTTCTTTCTTCTTTATTGTTATTAGGAAGAACTGACGCCAAAGAATATCCCAAATAACTTTGAAAGGTCAGTAATGAGGGATGGGCTTACCACAATTAAACAAATACAACAGAATATCATCAGCATAATGAGAGATGTCTTGTATAGTCCAAGTGTAACAAATAGTCGCGAGCAACAAAGACAAAAGCTGCATTCAGTGAGGAAAACACAGAGATCCAAATGGGAAAAAGATCATACATAATGAAGAGCAAAAACTGTCATAACAGGCTATAGGATTGGCAAAATAGGACCAGTTCAAAGTAAAATATTAACTTATTTTTGTTGTTTGTGTGTATGTGTTTGATATTTTCAAATAAATTGGCATAATTTTTGAGACTTGCAATGCCATGGAAAAGTTTTGATCTTCAGATAACCAAAACAATATACAACAAAGGCTCAACAAACAAGCATGCCAACAATATTGGTATAATACCAAAATTCAGAGTCTTTTCAGCACCATATTTATTGAATTGCTCAAACATGCTCATGAAAGAACATCTGTATGTCCTCTTTTGTTTAAAATTATCTCTAATTGTCTACTTTCAAGTTCTGATAAAGTTAAAAATTATCAGTGAACATGTGAGGCACAACATTAGCTTTCATTAAATAATGTAATTTGCTTTTAAGAGAGAGTAAGAAAATGTAATTACTTGGGAATTCAAGTAAAAGTTGGTAGGCAGCTGCCTGTTCATCAAAAACATTTGTCCTGAATTAAGCCCATAAGGATATGTTCACACCATGATACTGCTTGCAACAAACTCCATAAAAAAATAGTTAGTTTGAGGTTATTGTGAGTGATAGTGGAGAATGGGTTAGAAGGGGTTAGCTGGAATTTGTTGGGGATTTCTCCTTGGAGTTACATTCATACAGTATTCCACTGCAATTTAAAACAATCTATTTTATTAAATTAAACTCAATTATTTGGAGATGTTTTGCTGCTTAGTAGGGCTGTGTGATAAATCAAAATTTTATTCGCGATTACGACTTTGGCTCTTACTGATCTCAAAAGCAGAGCAATGGAGAAAAAATATTATTTTGCACAGTATGTTTTGCAAGTGAACTCTTATCTTGTCTTGTGTTCTGTATGAAAAAAAGTTCAAACAGTAGAAGTTTAAAGATACGTTTTATGGTTCAAAGTGTTTTTACAGTTGATTTGTTTGACTGTTTAAGTTCAATAATTTCTAACTTAACATAATAACATCTTTCCAAAAGACAAGAAGTAATATTTTAAATAATCGTGATTTCAGTACTGAACAAAATAATTTTGATTATGATCTTTTTCCATAATCTAACAGCCTTACTGCTCAGTACCAAGGGAACTTGTCTGTGTGATCTTTTACAGCCTTATGCATTCAGTATTTCCTTTCATGTTTTAGCCATATCCATGTTAAATCTGATTCTGTTTAGCAGTGAGTCTCTCTGCTCCATCTTCTCTTTTACATCTTCCCTTAAGAGATTTTCCATCAAGGTCAAAAGTACCTTTAAATATAATGGTTGAATTGATTGAAGTCTGTTTGACTGCACCATAAATTCAGGAAATACCTCCAATTAGCATTATTTCAGTTAGCCAACTCATGTGGAACAAACTGACCTTAAGGATCCAGGTCTTTGTCCAAACTAAAATTAAAAAACAATAATTAAACAGCTAAATCTCTTCTTCATTCTCTCTCAGCTTGCAACAGCAAACTGTGTAATACAGCCACCACAGAAATTTCTAATATGTTTTTTTTCTTATGTAGCCTAGCTATTTTCCATGCCTTGTAAGTTGATAGATTTCTGAAACCAAGCAAACCCTGCAGTGAAACACATTTAAACATCCAAATTGGCCTAAAATTGGTTTGTGAAACATACTTAACAATTTGACTACAAGAATGATTATTTAATGTTCCATCATTAGTTGCCCAATAAGGTGTTAATTAGTCTCAAACCATTTTGCAAAATTAAATAGGAATTTAATAATTACACTACATCTGATGCAAATTACAAATTCCCTTTTTTTTTGTTCATTTGTATTAACTTAAGGTGAAGGCTGTAGTTATCTGGGGGAAATTCCAGTTAAGTAACAAATTGATTGGCATGACCACTAGGGGTGTGAGCATGTAAAGACTGGAAACAAACTGAGCTTCTGTTACTCTACCGTGTTCATCCATGCTGCTTTTCAATACTGTTTTTTCTATTGATTTCAAGCAGTCAAAGATATTTAAAGAACGGTTCTTGACATTTTGGGAGATGTTTCCATTTCATCATGTGAAAAGAATTTTGGCCCAGAACGTAATCTTTTAAAAATCACTTCTGAAAACATCATATATTTTGATCCACTGGGATTTGTTAACAGTCTGGATTTTTAACTATTTAAGTGAAATCACACCAGCCCAACAAAAGCACTTATTTATTATAAAGCCACTAATAATAGTATGTCTAGGTTATTGAGGTCATATAGGGGTCGGAAGCTTAATAATGACTATGACAAGAAGACTGTTCAGAAGACGCCATCCAAACATGATTTACATATAGACATATTGATGAAAACATTTTCCCTGAATAAGTGACGCTTAAAGTGGCCCTAAATGACTTAAAACAAGCAAACTCAAAATAGCTTATGATCATTTTGGGGAACAATAATCACTTCTTGTGTCTACAGTGCAAAAACATCCAAATTCACTTCTTAGTCCTGCAACATTTACTTGTAGTTTGTGTTTGTGTTAGTGTATGTGGTGTGTGTGTGTGTGTAGGACAGGGTGACACATTTGCATGATTTATATGATGATTTCCCCACAGACCTCACTCATTAAATGTTAGTCCTGAGCACTGTGGTGCTTCTCCCCTGGTGTTAAACACACTGAAAAACAATTACAAGTCTGGTGATCTTATTTTGGTAACACGTCTGATACTGAGAAACTCCCTTCAGTTGATGTTTGTGAACAAGTAAATTATTTCATCTCTTTCTTGTAACTGTCCCCACAACTATTACTGTAATATATGAACTACATGTTTTTTGATAATGTAAAACATAACCACAATTACTATAGGGTTTTGTGCCTTTGAAGCGGTACAACCAACACATACTGTTCCTTAAAGAGTATGTGCATGGGCCTCATCATGATCTTAAATCATCTAGAAGAACATAGCCAGTTAGCCATAGATGCACACTGCCAGATCCTGCACCATAACACTCAGCCATGTGACTTTAATTAAAGTTACTGCTTTCCTTCTATCTTGACAAACCACACTTAGTGCCGTGTTAGTAATTTCTGTCATCAGCAGCCTACAAAAGGTCATATGAGGCTGAGAGGCGTTAGAGTACAACTTTGCTCTCGGAAACAAATAAATATACAGTACTAGTCAACCAAATATTAACTTGAATATCAGCCATTGACAAAAAAAACTACTTATTATCAACACAAGGGGTTTTCTCATTCTTAATAGAAGCTGAAGTTCCTCTTCCAAGGGGATTATTCTTACCAGATTTTGTTTTCCTAGCCCGAATGAATGGATTCTTTGTAGAGCTTTGGGTTTTGTTTACATGTGTCAGTCTCGCCATCTGCAGTTAGTTGCTATGCTGTAAGTCATGGAGGCACGCGTATAATAGTTACCTTAATACTACAATATCCAGTATTACAATCTACTCAAAACTGTAGTTATTATTTGAGATGACTTGGTGAAATCATTGAGGGCCATTTTTACAACATTATGTAGCTTTATAGGGACATAGATGGATGTTCTGTTTGCTCTAACATAGCCTGATGGTAACAGTCAACAAATTCAGTCAGCTGGATCTAAAGTCTCCGTGGTTGCATTTGCAGGTCGCCTGTGATCAGCTGGTTACTGGTTTTAATCTTCAAACTGTTGTCTGCGATCGTCTGACGAGACATGTAAATAAATAAAATGCTCTGCTTCTTCATCAGTTACAGTTGACTTGTCATTAAGAAATTAACTTTACTGCACCAGTAAAGTTGATCAGCAGGAAATCAGTCATAGGCTGTTGTTGTTGGACAGTCCATGAATATGACTCCGTCTATTCAAGAGAGGATATGACTTAAATGTGTGCAGAGCAAACTTGTCCTCACATGAACAGATGTAACACATGTATCTATAATCTCTTTCAGACAGTAGCAATAGAAGAGGACAAACTTAACTTGACTTTGTGGCACAGACATCTTTACAATGTGCTAGTGTTAGGCTAAGTTGGCACATACGTTCCTATTCATTCCACTTTAATTTGGTTCTGAAATAGCTGCTCAGGTATACACTGCTGAAATAAACTTCATTTCTATCTTCAGGTCAGTTTGCCCTTACTGAGTGGCCACATAAAACCTCCACATAGCCAAAGTAAATGGAACACCAAAGCCTATTAATGAGAGCAGAAAAAGGCTAATAAAGTTTGAGCTGAAATGCATGTTCTAAGAGACACACCATGCAGAAAGAGAAACATCCCAGAGAGCCTCTGATTTGTGATGTTAAAAGTTGAATAAAAGGGTTGGTTCACCCAAATTACAAAAATAATTAATATTTTCTTTATTAGCCATGCAGAACGTTTTGGATTGATCCATCTAGATTCTGAGACATACAGTGGAGGCAAATGTAATGTTGTCAAAGCACATAAACAATTAAATTTTAAAATCCAATAGCGACATGCCACACCTGACATACTTTCCCGAACACTCTCAATAATCCAAAGAACATAATGTAAACAGATGAATATTTACAAAAAAGAAAAGAAAACTTTCTCTAGGAAAGCTGTTTGAAAACCATGTGTTTTGTAGGTAAAATAAAAGCAATTTGACATTGAGTGTGCAGGGGCTCTGTAAGTGTGTCAAAAATGGCTGTGCTCAAATTGTTCGTCAAAAGTATTTACAGCGATGCAAATGTAAGGCAGTTCCTGTAGTTATTTCAATAAGGTTTTGCGCCAAAAAAAGACAAGATGATAACAAGACCGTTAGTAAATTAGGCAAGTAAGTTAAAAGGTGCCCTGTGGAGTAACGTATACAGTCAGTGTCACTCACTAATATGCAACGTGTATATCCTTGAGGGCTGACAAAAGTATTGAATGCATTTCCTTACTTGTAACACATTTGCAAAGCCTTTTTAAAACTTTTTAAATTCATCAATTCAATTCTTTATTTCAATGTTTGCGAGCTTGCAAAATGGGGACCCACTCTTTAAATGACTGCTTAATAGCACAACTAGTGGTTAAACAACTTCACAGGGTACCTTTAACTTGTACCATAGCACAAGGAGGAGAACTTCTGTCAGAAGCCTATTTAGCTTTAGCCTACTACAGTCATAAATTCCAGAGGCTAAGGAAAACCAAACAGTTGTTTGAATGTTTGATCATGTCAGTAGTTTAAGACGTAATGCCAGCACATGTGCACTTTTGTGGCATTGTTAGCATTTATTTATAAGAGCATGGGTTCTAATTTGACGGGGGAATCCATTATGGTTGGTACAGCACATTGCCAAGTAGTCATTGCTTTATACATTGTTGCTTGTTACATTTAACCCTGTGTGTATTGTTTAATAGTGAAGCATTTTTAAATGACATTTGAACGAATTGCCCTAAACAAAATTCCATTCACTTTCATGGTATTTGTGTGGCAGCAGGAATCTTAGAAATAATATATATCAAAGCTTGAGCACATAAAAACAATCTATATGCTATCTGCATGGCTAGATACTACTAAAGGAGAGAAAAACAATATTTCTTTTGTAATTTGGTTGCACAGTCTCCTACGTAGCTGTTGACGGATTAACAAAGTACCTGCTAGCTGAGTAATGTAAAGACTTCTCGAAGCAAGACCTGGGCTAACTGAAACTAACATAATAATAAATGAGTTGAAGCGTTCAGGCTGATCTTATTCCATCTACCCATGTTGAGTGGGAAAAATGTAGCCCCCGTCAGCAACTGAAGGCTTTAAAGGCTGTACAGTTTACCACTCTTATAGCCGCTGGGCCACTGAGTGGCATGTTATTTCCAGACAGTGGAGGCAAAACACAGCATGCTTGTCAGCCAAAGCTTTCAAAAAGTCATCGTGTTCTAGCCACAAGTATAATGACCCTTTCTGCCGCAAGCTAAATAGATCCATACAGTTTGACAATAGCAGCTCAGGGCAACGGCCAGTGGGTCAGGATTTTATGACTGTAGACTGGTGCCTTTAGGTGCACATGGTGAAATGTTAACTTGTATACAACTTTTTTAGCATGTCAGTAAAGGAGATTTATTCCATACCTTTCAGACATTGTTCTGTCTCTTCACAAGTGGTATTTTCAGGGTGTTTTTCTTTCAACCAAAAGAGACTCACTGTGGTCTTTCAAAAGCATTCCTCTGTTGCCCTCCATTTCCTGAATGCCTTTTTTGGAGTCAGTTAAAAGCTGATTACATGGAATTTATCCTTGTATTTTATAACAGTTTTCACTACCGTTGTGCTATTTTTTCTTGTTTAACGTCCACTGGTAGTAATGCACATTGATATGAAACACTGAAGTATGCATCTGCCTTCACTTAATGAATCAAACACTCAATTGAATTCATTCCAAGAGGGAGTGTTATACTCAAACAGAACAGAGGGGGTAAGATATTTCATCTTTGAATAATGTAATCAGCTAACTAACAAGCATAGTAGATTCATTGCTTCATAAATTGAACAAAACAAAATATTGGGGACTGTAATGACTTTTGTTCCACCACTTTGAACGACACATCCCATTGATTATGCAATCAAATGAAGCAGTCCTTGATAATATAATACAATTCTCACATTTTTAACTATATTTGCATCTCTATGAGTGATAACGTGATTTTCATAGAAGTTAAGTCCATGTGGCCTGTTCTGTGTGTTTGCCTCTTGACATGTGGAGGGCAGTAGTTTAAACAAGCTGTATGAATACAGCTCTATGAATTTGAACTGTGGTGTCAAACTCACTATGTTACTAAGTTGATCTCAGGGGTTTGGCAATACGCCCTTTAGGACATAATATATGCCATCCATTTATTGCAATGATTAAGTTACATCTAAGGTGATGACCTTTGAAAAAAATGCAGGCCCATAAATGCCAGCAGGAAAAGATCAACAAATAAATATAATTTATATGAAGTCAACTACCCCATATATATTTCACAGTTGTAAAAACAATATTCCTGGTGCCAAAAATGCCCTTAAGTGAAAATGAACAACCATTCTGAATTAACACATGCTTATTTGCACTTTATTCAAACGTTATGATTGCATAACCCCTTCCCTAACTTTTCATTGTCATCCGTGGTTTTATTATATATGTGAGTTTTTGCAGCAGAAGTAAATTTAACATGCTGTATAACTCTCAAGCCACCAGAGGGTAAATATAAGGTAAATGAAAGAACCTGTGGAGCCTTCCAATTGTCAGGAATCTATATGCACATTTTATGATAGAACCTGTAGCCTCTTTCTCTGCTGCCTGTCTGCCATGTTCTCAGGTAACAAGTGATCCATTGGAACGCTAACTGTAAGTGAAACCGATGACAGCCTGTAACATTGAGTGACAGCTCAAAAAGATGGGGCACCAAAGGTTGGGTGGATTTGCACAGGAACTACATATATCCATGGAAGATCACAGATAGAAGGTACGCAGCACAAGAGGGCACCTGTGTTAACATCTTTATAATCAAAAAAGTGGGTGTGTGCATGAGTGTGAAAGCAGGCCAGTGTCCTCTCACCTTACGCAGCCCTGTTGACTTCAGCTGGTGAGAAGGGAGCTTGTAATGTTTTTTATTGATGTAGCAGATCCCAAACTGCCCTCCAAGGGAATGAATTGGATAGCTTGGTGGAGAGTGGCAGACTCAGCTGCTCTCTTTTATAAAGACCATCCTTCGGGCATCTATCTGCCTTTGGGGACGCCTCCTTTGGGTTTGAGAAAGGGCAGCTGGTATGGAAGCTAAAGTGTTTTTCCTCACGCAGCATGAACCCCCATGTGCATTTCATGCAAACAAACAAATTCATGTGGCGTAGAAGGTTGCATGCACATATACACACACAATGTACACTGATGCTGCCAGCTGAAGAACACTGCAGTTATAGTTCAAATTGTTATAATTTACAAATTTTTGCCTTGTATCTTGCCAGAGGTAAAAAAAGTAAGTAAACGATAAGGCTGATGCAGAAAGCATTTACCACCTGGTAGAGGACATTTCCTGTTTTAATCTAATCACTTGTATCAGTGTTTAGTTAAGATCAACTTGAACAGTTTCCAAGTGTGATGCACTGCTGAATGTCTTTTGTCAGCACAGTGCAGATGGAAATGTCCTGTGTCAGCTGCTACAAGGGCTAAATATCACCACAACATCTGTTTTATAGTATCTCAGTGGCAAAATGTTCTCAGACTTGTCAACATGTTGCCATAGTCACCTACTACACCTAGAGCATAATAAGCACCTCGATCCCAGACAGCCAGGCTCACTGCGCTAACCCTTAGTAGGCTGATAGAATATCCAATTGCTCAGTTTGTGCAGTATTTGGGGGAGATGTCCCAAGAAGTGTGGCATTAGATCCTGACTTACTTCACTTTCTTGTCAATTAAGAGTCACCATTAGCTGTTTGTATGGCCTTACCACCTGCTGTCCCTTCCTTCTGAATTGAAGCTATCATAAATATAATAAGATTTGAGAGAAGATTTGCGGCAGCATAACTCTACATGCTCTAAGATTTGGCAGATCGTACTGGTCATGTATTTGGCCTACACTTTAAGCACAACCTTTTTCTTAGTCCCCCAGCTTCTGATTCATCAAAACTTCATACATGGAAACCCTAAGTCTGTTCTTAACTGTAACTCCAACTGACCCAGCTGCCGGGCTGCATGTGTAAGCAACATACACAGGGACAGTTCCTCTTTTATGAGACGGCTGTGACGCATCATTTGGGTTAGCCTATTTAGATCTGGGCTGCTGGCATGGACTCTAAGTAGGGGCTTAAGAACCAAACTTAGTTGAAAGAAGAAGCACTGCTGGGGAATCTGATCACTAGAGAAAGTGGTATGGGCAGTCCATTCACCTTTCCGTGTTTTTTACTCTGTATTGAGACAGTGGGAGTGTAGACGGGAGAGTGAAAACTCAGGAGAGAAGGTTCTGGTTGGATCTGATCCAAGGCCAGAAGGGGTTTGGTTCCAGAAATCAAAGCAACTATCTCTTGAAACAAAGAGAAAAGAAATAACTGAGCTCCATAATGTGTTTTTAAGTTGCTGGAACTGACAATTAGACATGCATGGAGAAGTTGTCTTAGATTGTGGTTTTCAATACTATGATGGGTAGCTGGGAGAAACCTCTGAGTGACTCACAACTGGAAAAGTGGAGTAACTCCCAACTTCTTTCAGTTCATTTCTGGTTGATATAGTAATTACATATGTCTAATAATTCATTACAATGCTAGTCATGATGCTTAAGTTACATACAGTATGTACTTTAGTCTGAAGAAGAAAACAAAGTGCATAATAAATCCCAGTGAGAGTAGCTGGAGTTCTGGGCCTGACATGTGCTTTCAATGCTAAAGGTATCTTTGAAACACACTGGACTCTTTGTTCCCAAAACATGTTTTCATGCTGTGATGATTTTTTAAAGATCTAGTAGGTCGATCCTGTATTATAAAACAGAAACAGACTTGCTAACAAGAGATGGTTTTTCATCTAGATAAATAACATTAAATGTTATATTTTGGTAACGATGGAAAAAGTCTGACATCTAAAAAACTATTACTTTCAAAGTCTACATTATGCTGTAGCAAGGTGCCAGAATATTTAAATAGGGTAGATACAATGAAAAAAATAAAATAAAAAAATGAATGATCTTTGTTGTCATAATGTTTGGTTTTTGTTAGACAGAGGTAATGATTTATATTTCTAGTATGCCTTAATTTTATATCCTATTGTAAGTTGTGCCTAATATTTTGCCCCTCAACAACAAAGTAAAACTAAAAAGATGTTATTTCTATTTACTCTTTTTGTGTCCACACGCTTTTATAAAATTGAAGCAAATACTGTAAGTTCATTAGTAACATGAGTGAGTTCATAAGCTCTGGACATTCTTTGTCTATCTTTTTTTTAAAGATATGTTTGTCACAGACAATTGCATGTTCTTGTTGAACAAAGAGAAAACTCATCATGTTACATTTAGTCTCGCTTTGCCAAACCTTCCTCCATGGCGCTGCAGAGAAGGGTCTGGTTTGTCCAGACTGAAAAGTGCCCTGGGGTCGTCTTGGGCGGCACTAAGCATTTGGCAGAACCTTGGCGCCGCTGCAAAAAAGCCTCAGGAAGAAACTTGTTTTGATGGAACCTGTACATTCAAAGTGGTTTTAGTCGTGCAACAGAAAACTCAGATTGGACAGATAGTCTAACTAGATGTCTGGATTTACCTTGCAGAGATCTGAGGAGCCGTTAACCGTAGTCCTCATAAATCCACTGAAGTTTAAAATTACAACACAAAGAAAGTAGAAGGTAATGGACATCCAGCTAAAAAGAGTTAAATCAGAGACAGCATTTCTGGCTGCGACAAAACAATCCCGGAAGCGGAACATCTTGGATACAGACCATGTCACCTTAGATGTGTTAAAGACACCGAATATCAGGGACAGATACAATGTTTTTGATATAATTTTTAAATAACTGCACACTTGTAAAGCTGTGTGCAATTTGTATTACTTTTTGGCTCCCATTTGTCTATAATCACATCGAGCGCTTGAGCTTCTATTAAACCCACTCAGCGAGCAGCTCTAGCTTGGGCTCTCACCTTTCTTTCCTATTTGCTGACACGGTCTCTGATGGGTTAGGGTGGGATTCAAGTCCTGCAGAAACAGCTAGAAGGTGATAATAGGTTCTGGACAGGGGTCATGGAACCCTCTGGAGGCACAGGCAGCTGTCTCGCTTACGTGTTCCTCTTATCGGACCCAGTTGGGTCAGCTGCGTTGACAACAAAGAGGACTAGAGGGACATCCATGTTGTGCTGGAGAGGTTTCTGATAACCAGACACCTATGGTGATGTTAAAAGGGCAGCGCAGATGGGGGTCGTGTAGCAAATGTCATTTCACTTTCCGGCCAAGTATGATCATTTATAGGGTGGGAAAGCTAGATGTGAATGGAGGTACTGAAATGAAATGGAGATTAAAGCCAAAAATACAATGATCGTAAACACTAAGTGTCTTCGACAGCAATACAAGTGTTGAAGGATTTACAACTGTGAATTTTTTTTTGATTGACGTTGTTTGTAGTTTCATCATATTATTAAATTCAACAGATTGCACCACTGTTGTCAGAGAAAGCAGATATTCCATTGGAAAGGTAACTGCTACATGAGTACAGTACATGTATTCTTTTATATATATATATATATATATATATATATATATATATATAGATAGTACATAGTATTTTCAGTTTTTTTTTTTTACTTCTGCTCCAGTATTTTTCAAAGGCAAATAGATGATTTACTCTTTGACATTAAAGTGACAGCTGTATAGTTACTACATTTTACACAAGAAAACATATAATGAACGCATATATACTGTACAATGCCCTGATATAGATCAAACCATCTAACAACAACAGCTTATAGTTAGTATTAGCTTCTGCATCTGAATACTTTCCCCACCACTGTCTAATCTGAGCTTTTGATTGCCAGAAAATAAGAAAATAAATCATTACATTCAAAGCAGGCATTTTAAACTTTTATTTTTTTAAGTTAATGTTTTGATCTGAGTGGAAAAGCTGTAAAAAAAAAAACACACCAGCAATTAAATATCAGTGCCAGGGATGTGGATCGTACAAAGTGAATCAACACAGAACTTGGAACTAATGCAGGACTTGACACAGACTCATTCTGTTGAGTCATACTGAATCTAGCTTTGTGCTCTCTGTGATGGTTTAACAGCATGGAGTGGAAAGGATTTGGTTATTTGAATATGGCTATTGTGAAAGAGTTTTTGTCTTTAGAACAATAGAAGCTCTATTTTGAAACAATTCATTGCCGAAATTGTCACCATAGTGGATGAATTACACAAAAATTCAGTCAACAACAGCATTGTTAAGAAGAGTTTAGCACTTTACAAGGGGTAACCACAACCAGATGGGACTATATTATGTAAAGGGACTGGCAAGGAATAGCCCAACAGCCAGCTGTTTGTTTCTGCCAAGTCTTTGTTTACCTAAAACTCCTTCTGAGATTCAAAGGATTCACAAAAATACATCCATATACAGTAGAATATTTGAAGAATTAATTTGGTTACATTATTAATACAAATAATATAGTATATTTATATAAAATCCAGCTCAACAAACAGCTAAAAGTCCTATGAAATCAACTGATTTATGTTCAAAATAATTATATTTCATGACGGCACAATGGGACATGAATATTGGAAGGGATATTTCAGTTAATGTGTTTTGAAGTTTAAAATAAATACAGCTAAATATCCTGAGGAATCAAGTCTGTTCTAATGTGGAGTCACTATAAAGACAGTAGATACATGTGCCTCTGTGTGTTCAAGCTTGTCAGCAAGGTGACGGACATCTCCGACAGGTGGGAAGGATATAGAGTAGGGGGGAGTATGAACTCTTTTATCCCGGCACATAGGGAGAAAGTGGTGTCAGAGGGATTGCCCAAAATAACTTGCCTGGTGTCTGGACAGTGGTGTTATTATGATGCAGAGCTAACAGGCGAGAGATACGGATGGGAAGGGGCCGAAGGGCAAACTGTAGGTGCTACAGCAAGGGCCATCCCAGGACTGACTTTCAGCAAAGACAATGTCAATGGTTAAAAACTGGCAATAGTTGTTGCATTCTGCTTGAGGCAATGCAATTGTAATGTAAATATAAAGAATATGTGTACTGGGAAAAAAGGTTGTGGCTTTTTATATTAGGAGGAAATATCCTAATCCAAATTGGAAATGGTTGACATTATAATCACTAAAACACTGAGCACACTGTAGCACATAATACATGTTCTGGGAGTCATTTCAAGGGGCATATGATTATTAGTCTGATAATTTCCTCACAAAAGGAATTGCCAGAAGAAAAAATTTGTTGAGTATATTACATCTGTTTTCTCTGTTTTGCCTGAGTCTACAGCCAGGCTAGTATCTCTGTGAGGCTGTACTTCGACACAGGTTTTAACTAAATGCTAATGCCAACATGCCAACATGCTCACGTTGGTGATGCTAAGATGCTGATGTTTAGCATAGAAATGCGTATGCATGCAACATTTGGTAATTAACACCAGCTACAGCTGAGGATGATGGGAATGTCATTAGACTTGCTTGTTAATTAACATTGGACAAATTTAAAAGTTGAAGTGATGATGGCACTAGATGAGGCTAAGGGGTTGTTTTGAATAAATAACCCCAGAGAATGTGAGCTTCTTTGTCTCATTTGCTGTGTTGGCTTTAATGGTCTTCTCAAACTAAGCACGTTAGTCTTTTGTTGGAACTTGTTTCTTGGGGAGTAAAGTACTGAGTTCTGTGAGAGATTCTTAACTCCTTTACAAACCTTACAAAACTACAAACCTGCCACTTCCTGCCTAATCTACTTTGCATCTTCCAGCCACACTGATACTGCTGATCTCCACTTTGCCTATGTTAGCTGACTTATTCTTATTCTACTGTGTGAATTTCCTAGTCACATTTTGAATTAATCAAATGAGCAAGCACTTCCAGGATGTTGCTGTGGCTTGTGCAGTGAACAAAATAGCCCATTTGTGGGTAAATGTATTTCCAATGCAAATATACACTGCTGTAGTTTCCTTCAACACATTATACCTGGACAGGCAGGGAGATGTATGATCAAGAGATATAACCAATTTACAGTAACTGACAAAAAAAAGGATTTCTTATTTAAAAACTGCACTGTGGACACTCTAGATAGAAGCATCCACCCCCATGCAAAACCAGCAGTTGTACAGACAATTGTAATTCCACATAAATCTATAATTAAGCCTCTGTAAATCCAGCACACAATACTTTATTGTAGCTTTTAAGAATATTATCACCCTGTAAATGCTGTCCGGCCTACATTAAGATTAATGGTTATTTTAAAGGAATCAAAGGTCCAAATCCAAGAGGATGTTCTGACTTTAAGTACAGAAATCCCAAAGCATGTTGTTTTTGTAAACACCGGGTTGACTATGTCTAGGTAAATGGATGATAATATAATATAATATATATTTGACATTATCCAAGTTAGATTTGATGCAGGCAACATGTCATGATTATCAGGATCACTGGCACCAATTTTGTTCCCAGTTGGACTGAGAAAAACACTTTTGTTGGCTACTGTACTGTAAACATAATCATAGTTTTTACGTAGTACATTTGAGGGGACGGAAAATACACAGCAGACACTTTAACTCTATCCCCTGGCCTAGTATGAATGTATATATATTGGAAACAAGCCAAAAAAAAAACAGAAGAGTTCCTAGAGCCATGCTGACACCATTCCTGACTTTTACAAAAACTCATTAAGATTCTCCCCAAAACACTGATAGCATGTAAGTTAAATGAGCGGAATATTATTAAAGAAACACTTCATAGAAAACCCAGATGATTTATAGTAAATCCTTGCACATAGTTCCAAACTGCAAACAGTCCTCCAAGAGTCCTTGCTCTACAAAGCAGGTTTCAATGAAAAGATGAAAAAGGCACCAATGTCTCAGTAACCTTATCAACATTTCAAACGAATACTACCTATTAAAAAATGTGAAAACTTTCATGCAAATTCTTCCTACAAAACTATTCTTTGCAGGATGGAAAAGCATCTGAAACAGATCATGTGCCACTAAAACCCTCCAATAAAACCCATAAGAGAGAAAATATGTTAGTGGGACAAAAGCTTTTTAAGGACTGTTGCCACCAATATGAAAAAAAAAACAGTTTAAATGATATATTACATTATAAATGATTCAGAAAAGGATTTGACAATTCATACCAAAAAGATCATACCAAAGGCATTATGTTAGATAGGAACTAAAGAGTGGATTGAATATTAGACTAGAACTTTCTGTGTGTGTGTCTGTGTGTGTGGTATTCCGTTCTTTGTTTTGACAACCGGCCTGCACAGGTGTATGTTAGTGCATGTGACTGTAAAGAAATGTAGGTACAGTATTTTACATATGCTGTTCTCTTTTCTTTTCAACTACAGCCCCTTTAAAATAGGTATGATGACACTTAGATTTAAGAGTTAAAGTTTTTTGGCCTCAGTGGTTTCTGTAAAATGCATTTGCAAGAATGACAACCATTTTTTGCACAAGTACAGATCTGAAGTAGAATGGATCTCATCTTTGTTTGGAATACAAAATCTTTATCAGCAAAGTTGAGTGAGCCAACTATGAGATGCAGCTAAAATATTATAATTTATCTGCAAGTGTCTATCAACTATCAGATACATGTAGTGGACTGAAACGTATACATTCTCTTCTGAATTATAAACTCAGTGGCCACTTTATAAGGTACACCTGTGCCATCAATAAAAAGGTCTGCTTTTTGAATTCCTATGTTCAGTTTTAGTTGACACTAATTTAGGTGTTTATTAAATAGTGTGTTGAGGCTATAGTTAGTGATGGTATTGGACTGCATCATATCAAAAGGTGTTTCTAATATTCTGCCTCCCTTGTGTATGTAAATAAGGAGGACACAACCAAAACACCTCTCTATATTATGCAGTCTAATAAAACCACCCTTTATGACCTCAATAATATACATAAACCTAATCAAATGTCCAAATTCCTGCTAGCTCAGGAAAATTATAAGCTTTGTAAAGAAATATGTTATGACAGGGCTGTAGTATTAGATTACATTCAAATTGTGGCCTAAGAAAGTGGTAAAATAAAATAAAATAATACAAATATAAAAACTGGACTTTATAGGAGCCTAAATGTGTTGTCTACTAAGATACTGGTGTTGAACAGAAATGAGCAAGGAAATTACATTCTAATACATCAATGGGAAAATTATATTTTCACTCTAATAAATGTACACCAGTAGCCCAGGACAGACACAGTAGCCTTTTGCTTTTAGAAACACGTTAAGCTACTACAGTGAGTTTTCATCGGGGATTATTAGGCTTCTATAACAGAATGATGACATTAAAAAGGGCGGGGGACCTATTAGCTGATTGTGTTATACACAGCTTAGTGAACTCAACTCCCATTCACTGCGATGTGTGTTTGACAGACGGCGGTGGTGAAGGCGGAAGGAAATATGAACCTATGAGCTGCACGAAGCCATCACACCCCCCTTCTCTGAACACCGCCGACTTCAGCCGACACACATAGGCTACTCTCACTCACACACACACACAGACACACAAACTGAGCACAGCCACACTTAAGAATAGGGAGTTAGTGCCTTTTACTCGTTTCTGCAATATTACACCGTGCTGCCTGAATGTGACGCAACAACATTGAACGACAACGCCGACCGGTGAGTACTTTATTTTTTCTCCATTTATTGGACAATAACGTAGTAGAAAGTGGAAATAGATTAATTGAAAATAAATTTCAAGGGCAGCAACAACATGGAAAACGAGACGCACAATGGATCATCAATGACATGTCACTGTAAGACATTCTATTTGCCGCCAAAGCTGCATCATGACATGGCAATTATGACATGTCAGGGCAAAAATAGGGTCTGAAAACAACATTTGACCCTCAGAGGGAACCATTGCTCGGGATGTCGTCCTGATATGATGTAAATTGATAGATTTATTGATAGATTTATTCTTTTCCATCACGCTGATTGATGCGTCATTATGCATTATGGTGAACATGAGAAGAGGTAAGTCCAGGAGTCGGATGCACTGTCTATCCCATCCAGGACTTACTGCCTTTGACATGCTTTTCTTTAGAGTAAGGTGCCTTACTCACTGATGTTATTTGTACGAGTGTCGTGAAAATATCTGTGAAGTAAGGGTTGAATAATTTTCTGGAAGCTCAGCAGTGGCAGCCTTTGTCAACATTTGTTTCTTGAACGTTGTTTAATGGCTTAGTAATTTCCAAAGTGCCAGAG
Organism: Etheostoma spectabile; assembly: GCF_008692095.1. Classification (NCBI taxonomy): domain Eukaryota; kingdom Metazoa; phylum Chordata; class Actinopteri; order Perciformes; family Percidae; genus Etheostoma; species Etheostoma spectabile. The sequence continues at coordinate 14,049,279 of NC_045738.1, read as the reverse complement.
GACTGAAGGTGGAGCTCAGTAACTCTTATAAGAGTTGTTTAACTTCACCAGTTTTTAGTGGTTAGCCCAATGTCTGGGAATGACTGTCGTGATTGCAGGTTTCACCCATGGTTTCAGTTTCACCCAGTTGTCCCTCCACCTACACTAAAAAAATGTCCACACAGAATTTTTTGTAATTTTTACTCATGAAATTCTATATATATATATATAAAGTATATTACTGGCAATTCTCTTTCGTCAGGAACAAGATGTTCTCATTCTTTCTTAGTATATTTCACTTTGTCTACCTTTACATTTACTCACAAGACATTCCAAGTAAATTTCAAACAAAACAGAGCAAGCTCGTCCTTCCCCCCCATGTTTCCGTAACTGTCATGACTTACTGACAAACTGCCACTAACTCCCACCCCCTCCCATAACCATCTTGTCAGTGATTGGCTGGATTGGTTTGTTGTATTTTGGTGCACAGGCTGTGCCTCTAGTGTTTGACATTTACAATTGTGTTGTCTCCCGAGACCGGGCTTTTCCACAGTGTGTTCAGGGGGCAGGCAGCTAGCGGATCAAGGAGAGATGCCTACGATTTGAGACAAAAATGAAATCGGGCTGAAAGCATGGAAAAAGTCATGGTGCACCTTTGAGTCATATTTTGTCTACAAATGTCCATGTCTGAACAAGCTACTGAAGATAATGCCAGGAACCCTTATGGAGGCCTAATGTTACTATCTGCAGGTTCTGGTGACAAGAGTGAAACAGAAATCAAATAATTTGCTGTTAAATCTTTAAAAAAGTTACTTATATTAGTTGCTAAATAAGTGAGGCATTTTGGCTAGCAGCATGTATGAACTCTTACAAGTTTTGTTGAATTAAAAGGTGTTGTTTTTGATTCTGGGCATGTGGCTGTTGTAGAAGACTAATTAGTTTCTGGAGGCAGCAAAAAAAAACACAGCTGGCTAAACAATTTAAACACAGCGGGTTTGTTCAGGACACCCCCGTCTGTTGCTAGCAATGATGACGCAGTGATTACTGACAATTCTCTCCGGCCAATCAGTAGTCTGCAGGTTTTCACGTCACCTTTTGGTATTGCCTCAGCTCACTTGGAACCTCAGCGGAGGTGTTACTAAAAAAATACCTGTTAGCAGTTACCAGGGACTTTATCATAATGGAAAACCAAAAAAGGCGATTTAAGTCAAGGCGATTCGAGTAGGTACCACGCTGTAGAAAAACGCCACGTGATAGAAACGAACTATAGAAAAACTTATTTTGCAACCGCATGTGTCAACCCCGGCTGGAAGTCAGATAGAATGCAGGTTTTAGGCACTTCTGCATTTGTAGCACTTCGCTGAAACTGATGCTCTGTCCATTAATATGTACGGTCTATGGTTCCAACATGTCTCAGTGTGTCTCTGAAGGTGGACAACGCTAACGGTCCTCTGACATCACATGCTGAGTGCCCATGAGGTTGCCATGCTCACTCATATTACCCTAGTAAATTTTACTTTGTTGTATCAGGTTGTAAAGTCAATACAATAGTGTAGTTCATATTTTTTGCACTGAATGATCAAATTTACATATGAAAATGAAAATACAAACAAACACCAAGTAACACATTACATAATTTGGTGACATTTTAAAGTAAAGACACCAAAATAACAATTTCTTATTGAATTTATAGGAGCAATCAGGAAAATAATTACAGGGCCAAACAGATAATTTGTTTCAGTGCACTGTAAACAGCTATGATCTTGAACCAAGGCCAACAGGTCCTATTTAGCAATAAGAATTGTCTCTTACAAACATTAAACTATTTCTGGTGTGCGATGCTGCAAAAAAAAAAAGAAAAGAGTTCAAAAATAATATTATGCAATTTCCTGTTCGACTACCAGATCCTGGTAAAGGTTGATCTTCTTAAGCAAACACTTGCTGCACTAAAGTACAGACACACAATGAAAAGGTGTGTCCACAATAAACAATAAAGTATGCTGGCACATACTGCAATAGCATTACAGAACATTTAGTTTTGTTTTCACTTTCATGTGTGCCACCTTCTTTGTAAGGATATACTGATTATTGTAACTTACTATGTGGCTTCGAATTGTTGCCCACATTGACATGCACAGTAGTGGTGTAATTTCTTTAGAGATTAACCAAACACTTTCATGTTTTGGTGTTGTCCCTACAGCAGAAATTAAAGCATTCTCATTATGTAACATCCTATTTAACAAGATAAACACCAACTGTGTCTTAAGCTTTATGCAGAGACTTTAAAGAGAGGAAAACACAAACCACTGTACACATTTTAGATAAAAGATCTTTATCTCATCATTGGCCCGGCTGTTCCCATTTGACTAAAATAGAGAGAAGATTTAGCTGATGAGTTCCCTCTTGTATGCAGCAGAGTTCCACAAACGTAGTGATGACAGACAGCTGAGAAGCATGTTGATGTGAGGATGACAGTAATGTATGCCCTTTTCCAGGCAAAGTGGCAGACTTCTACAACACGTTTATGAACAGTTGATTATGAAGAACAACTTTTAAAAAATGATGAAAAGCAGCACAAATCCTTCCAAACATTGAGGAATATTGAACTGCCTGTTAGTATAAAGTTAGCTGCAACTGGGATCACGTTATCATTAAACCTGTGTCCGTGTTCAATGCCAAGCTGAATGATTATCTGTCATTGTAGGCGATTTGCAAAGAATAATGTTGCAGAAACTCTGCATGAGGTCATCTATTTGTCTCTCTAGCAGTTCAGTAGCTCCCTAAAGACAAACATAACTGAATGAATCAGACTATTCAGAAGTTTTTTCATTTAGTAACCCACGAAGGAAGCTGAAAGGTTTATCTTGCACTGAACAGCTCTGCCAGTGGCTTTGCTATCCTTTAACTGCCTCAGCATGTGAAGTGTCTTGAGGGAACACTAAGAGGGACTGCCACGTTTCAATAACCAAAGATTGTGCCAATGACAGTTGCTGTGGCTTTTCTGAAATAGCAAGCGGGGTGTCTCGGGGGCACATATAGATAGCAAATGTGATTCCAGCTGCCACTGTGGCATCCAAGTCTTAATGATAGGGCAGTTGATTGAGTGGAGTGTTTCTCCTCGTACACTTTGAGCTGTGTATCGAGTTGCGGGACCATTGTTGATCAGAGATACTTTCGCCGTAACATTAAATAAACAGCTGATGAGGATTACACAGCTGTTGCTCCATAATCGTTCTTGAACTTCTATCCAAGTGAGAAGTATTTTCTGTTTGATTCGGTTTTACTATTTAAAACACATCTATTCATCATGCTCTGTATTGTGCTTTCTATATTTCAATGTTGAAGACCTGCTTTTCTGGTTCTGAATGCTGTTCCTGTTATTGCTACTGGTAAAGTTCGGTCACCAAGATTGTTGATTCCAGTCAACAAGATCAAGATGATATTTTTGTGAGATATTTTTGAGAGTTTATCTTTGGTTGTCATTCTAATTACCAATATTATGTCAAAATATTACACCTGACGATACAAGCATTAGATAATCTATTACAAGGAGACTTAGTAATAATACTCTGAAACCCCCCC
>NC_045738.1:14036530-14045708 GCF_008692095.1 Etheostoma spectabile | reverse complement strand
CCCCGATAAGACTGGAGTTAGACTTTAAACCAGGAAAGAGGTTGTTTTTTCCTTGCTGCTACTGTTTGTGACTGCATCATCAAGTGTAGGATTTGGGAGAGAGTAGACAATCGTGATGGTATTAATAGTAACGGCTTTTCAGTGATTGACAACCGCATGGATAGGGTTGGCAGTTGATGAAGTGGTTAGTTCAGTGTCAGGATGTAGTATAGGTGAGAAAGCAGACGAAAAAGTCCTCAAAGTCCTTAAAGTCCTCACAAGTAGAGTTAGACACATGTACTGTGTGTGCATGTGTGGCAGTAATTGCGTCTGTGTGTGCAAACCTAGTAGTGAGTGATTAAAGACCGAGCTAATCACAGCCTGTTAGACAGGCTGAAATCTCAGTGATTAGGCTGCCGACCACACAGTGTGGACCCGCGACAGCTGCAGCTGGTTATCAACGTTCAGAGAAAACTGAAACAAAATCGAAACTGATCCAACTGTTCATTTCTACTAACTAGTTCATATACTGAATACAAAATGCAAGGACACCTCTTTGCTTGCCCTCTCTTACACAAATATACTGTAGGCTACAGCCATAACACAATGCTACTTTGTCTGGGGAACCTTTGTATAGCTGTTTTGTATACAGTTTCTTCTGACAACTGTTCAAAACGAAACCATTTTCATCCCTATGAAAATGTCTGAAGCACAGATTTGTTGGTTTCCTTACAGCTATTACAACAAATTTAGAATAATCCATTACATTTAAGTTTTCCACCCTCAAGGCCAACTTCCTCTGCTATATAGAGCGAAATAAAGAAGGTTGTTACAATGTATTTATTTGACTGTTTACCTACCACGTGTTGGAAACGGACACATCTGAATGCCATTCTTGAAATTTGCAGAGTAAGCTAAATTGACAGTCTGTTGAGGCTGAACCTTCAGGAAATTATTCTCTGAAAGCCAAAAACAACAAGCTGCCAGAAATGAGGAGAGTGGGAAGTTCATAGAGCACGAGGAGGAGGCGGGGGAAGATGGACCCATTTCAATACACTTCAAAATAGTAGCGAGGATGCACACTGGGACCATTATGTGAAAGCATGCACTGGTTTTTAGATCCCTGTCATGTGTAGTCGGCAATTTCCTTTGTCCAAAGCCCCTGAAGATGACTCTTCTGATGAAAGATCAATTATTTGATCCCTAGCATTTACTGTACTTTGAGGATCAGATGTCATAGATAATGCCTTGTGGACCTTGGACAGAACGAGACACTGCTACTATAGAGAGGATTCAAGAAGTGAAAAGTATACTGAGGTCTGAGTGCATTGAGCAAGCAATCCAAAGTGAGCATCTCTCTGGTAGCAGATTCACAGCAGATCATTAACCTCATGCAAATGTTATGTGCTGAAGCAGATACAGAGGAAGTAAACTATTTTCTATTTAGTTGGTTTTACATTGGACCAGTCAGGTGTGAGATAACATTAACCAGTAAATCACAAATGGTGAGGCATATAACAACAACCAAGCAAAGACTAGATTAGATCAGTCTGAAACTTTCTGTAAAGACTCCTACACGGGTGGTGTGAAAGTAGCTTTTCTCCATTTGCTGAGCGGAGGCCCATTATATTTGAAAAGCATATGACATAATGTGGTCTAGTTCAAAACCACATCTGGTCACATCTTTCTCTTGTCACATTCTCAACCATCATTGGTGGAGGTCACAAATTTGAACTAAACAAAAACTGTTGAAGATATTGAATGTATGGATAAGTGGATAAAAGGCTTGGAGTAGACTGATCCTATATGTGTATGGGCTGATCATTCAAAGAAATGCATTGATGGACTGAAGCCAAACATGCTGGCTTTCCTTTTTTTACCCTATTTGAGAGTCTGAGTTGTCTTTTAATGTAAAGACTGTGGCAAAAGAAGAGACATTTCTGTCACCAGTTTCAAAATCATTTTGGCTGGTTTACTGTAATGTCTTCTGCAGTGGAGGAAAAGTACGGTCTGGTATATCTTACCGATTATAGCGGGCTCAACAGTTAGTTGTAGTCAGATGACTTACGTAAGACTGCCCTCTATGCAAATGATCAGTGACTAAATAAAACTGGTTCTGTTTGGATGCCCTACACTATTGCCTTCCTTTTTCACAGCTGTTCTGATGCTTCACTGAGCTTTTGTGATAAGACTGTTTTTGAAGTGCATCTCAGATGACTAATTTCTGTCGGATATTGTATTTCGTGAATTTTTGCCTCTTGGCTCTCTTAAGATGTATTTTTTCAACGTGATAATAGCTTATTCAGTTGTTCACGCAGATGATTAATGACCATTCTATGCATCCAGTGTCTTGAAAAGGTGATTATATAACCACTGTTTGTATAGTTTGCCGTCTTGCATTATTTAAAATCCTAACTTTGTTTTTTTACAACTCTTTTGTGTGACAGTTTGAGGTGAGCTGGCTGCAGTGATGTCCAGAGCCACAAAATCAGCCTCGAGGTCTCGGAGCCGCTCAAGGTCTCGGTCTAAATCCCACTCCACCTCTCGCTCCAGAAGTCGCTCCAGATCCCGGTCCAGGAAACGGCACTACCGGTAGAGTACTATTTTATGAACCACCGTCCTCTCTGAAGAACCTATTGGCTTTATTGTGTTTCTGTGGTCAAGATCAACTGCATTTTGCTCAATTGTTGAAGGTGCCTCTGTTTTGCCAGACCAGACTTATTAAAACAAGGTTTGATAACTTGATTCTTAAAAAAGGTAGTATACAGCACATATAAATGAAGAATGCCGTGACCCACTAATGCTTAAAGTATGAATAACTGGGATGAAGAAAATTAAAACTAGCAGCAGGTGCATCAAGTAAAGTGCTGCCTCGTTATGCACAGACATCAGTATTGGTCATCCGGAATTTCTTTCTAAGCTTCTTTTTCACTTAAATTCTATCTATTAAATCTTGTCTCAATGAGCTGAGTATGCGTTGTGCTGGTACGTTTGGCATGTAAAAAACATATATGTGCATGGCCAAGTAGTTTAGTTGTGACAGTGGGAATGTCAAGAAGCAGCTCTGTGTTATAATCAGCGTTTTCTGTGAGCTACACATTTGTTGACTTTCATATGCAAGATATTGTCTTGTCCTGGACTTTGGTTCTCATGAACTCACAAAGCTTCTGTAGCGTGTTAATGGATTTGGGTCGGACTCAAACTCTGGAGTCAGCTTCTGTTTTCAAGAGGAAATTGATGTTTGAGGAAGAGTTAAGCTGCCGGTTTGTGAATTTACTTTAGTTAGAGTGAATATTATTGCAGTTGGCATTGAGTGTGGAATTTTCCATATTAGTTGACCTTAGTGGCCTATATTATATTTACAAAAACCTTTAATCAAGAGGGCTGCATGTGTTGTTGCTTGCTTTGCTTAAATAAAAATTCCCTGGTTCTGGGGTTATCTGCTGCTTATGATGTGCCTCTGGAAGAATAAGTAAGGCTCTAATGCTATTGCCATTTCTCTCAGAATGACAATGGCAAGGCAATAAAATGGCAGGACAGCTCATTTCCTGGCAGTGATGCAGTACATATTTAAATTAGCATAAAGAAGAGACATGGAAGGAATGTAATGGTTTACTCTTCCTGAGCCCACCTTGCACATGTGCAAATGGGTTTGAGGTCACACTCAAACTGTAGTATTTGCATAAGTTGTATATTTAACACTGACATTTTATTTCCCCCACTTCTTTTTGTTCTTCTAAACACCTCCAACATGTTGCCAGGTCTGATGACTTAACACAGCTTTTTTTTCTGGACTCGCCTCACACCATCTGCATCTTTTGCATTGAATTACTTAGTAGTTAAATGGGCCAAAGAAGCAGACTGTCTCTCAGCAAAACATTTAGACTTTACTTAGTGAATTATCTCATGTTTAATAGGTGAAGCTATAGTGTATCTTGCTGAGAAATTACATTAAGACCACAATAAAATGTCACTATTTGTTGTTTGGAAAGAGTCTAAATACCAAAAGTCTCACTAAACTGCTTGAACAGCCATTATAGCTGCATAGAGTCAAAGGATTGGAATAGAAGTTTTTTTCCCCTCACATAGTCCATGTGACTCTCTGCTCCACCAGAGTTGGCCAGAGGAGATGTAGTATCTGTAGCTCGCACTGTGAGTGTGCAGTGCTGCTCAGTGCGCAGCTTTCTTTACTCAACTCTGTATTCCAATGAAAAAACACACTTGGTGAGTTTTGTGTTTTTTTTAATCCTTTGTATATGGCTTTAGCATTTTTTTTGCATGTAGTGTAGTACTGCTTGGCTTTGGCCATTTGAGGTATTGTTCTGCAATATATTGTAGACGTTGTATGCATTTGTAAATTTCTTGATATACCTACATATTTCAGCAGGTCTTTTATATTATATTCAATTATAATAGGCAAACTAGCTGAGCAGTTACTTTTTATTTATTAACAGTTGTAGAAAGTTGCTGAAGATGTAGCTGTAAAGGAAATACTTAAAGAACATTAAATTTGATGTCTAGCCATGGATGATGTGTTGACAAGCGTTAGGCTTTAAAAAAGCATGCTGGACTGATAAAAGTGCTGTTTTAAAGAAGGGAACATGCTGTATCATTGTTTTAATCTTAAAACTACATTTAATGTTCAGGCTAGAGAACAACGTCAGAAGTGCAGCAGAGCCACCATGTGGCCTAGTCCGACCCTGCAGCCTGTGGGCTCCCACATACTTGACAATTGGATGCAACTGCATGTATCATGTGTATACTGTGTGTGTATATATATATATATATATAAATATATATATACACATACATGTGTGTGTACATCTATCTATCTATCTGGAAAATTATTTGAAAGTAAAATCATAACAATGTCCTTTCATTTTCCCCTTGGTTTTGGTCACAGCTCTAGATCTCGGACACGGTCAAGATCTCATTCTCCATCTCATAACCGGGAGAAGAAATATCCGAGGGGATACCAGAACAATCGTGAGTTCCGGGGTTACCACCGCGGCTTCCGGAGGCCGTACAACTTCAGGGGCAGAGGGCGGGGCTACTTTCAACGTGGACGCTACCAGCGTGGTGGTGGGGGTGGTGGCTATAACAATAACAATAACAACTACTTTCGCCCCAACTGGAAGAATTACAAGCAGTACCCGCAACAACAGCAGCAGCAGCAGCAGCAGCAGCAGCAGCAAAACCATTCACGAGGACGGTCTCACAACTTCCAGCAGCGCTCAGGAAGTCCCCCTCGTGGTCACTCACACCACTCTGACCGATCCTCGTCGCCTTTATCCAGACACTCGCAGCATTCTTCCTCTTCCTCACACTCCTCCTCTCCCAAATGCAGGCCAGCCTTGTTGCTGACGAACCAAATCTCCAAAGATGTGAAAGAGGAGCTCTCGGCCTCCAAGGAGAGCCAAAAAGGAGGAGGGGGAGATGAGGAACCAGTGGAGCTTGTCAGAGTGTTGGCAGGAGATGCTAAAGAAGAAGCAGGAAGTGGGAAAAATGAGGGGAACTGGAAGGGCCTAACAGACTGCTGCAGCAGTCCAAAGAGAACAAGTCCTTTGGCAAGCGCTGCTGTTAGTGTTGGCCACAACAGCCAAACTACTAACCAGTCTAGTCCTTCCCCTAAAGTCACAAATGACATCAGCAATGGTGCCCCCTCCTGGAAGATGGTGTGTAGTTCATCCAAAACAATAAAGCCCTCACATGAAGGTCTAAATCCGATGCTTTCCAGCTTTGACTTCTTCTCCAATGAGGAATATCTGGATGGAGATAAAACAGCAATATCCATTGCCTTCAGACAGTAAGACTGATTTTGTTCTCTTCTTTTCTCAATTTTTTTTTTTTATAAACTGTGCAAGATTTATAGACATACAGATACAATGTTATTATTTATTGCTTAAACGTGTTCACATGCCTTTTTTAGACAACACAATCATTTTATCCTTGCATTTCCTGGGCTTTGCAATCTTGGGTGTTCAAGTGTGGTTGTCATAACAGACTTATAAAAGAAAATTATTTAGGGGGATTCAAAATATTTGCCTTGTCAAACGGCATTGTTTTTCATGGAAATTCTTTATAGAATTAAGCTTATGTCTTTATTTTCATAGCTAAAATACTTCTTTTCTGTAGTTTTAGAAAATCGTGTTTGGAAAGGCTCTAATATGACATCTGGTCAGACAATCAGTTGGTTTCACATTTGCAGTTGTCTCACATGTTGCATGTCATTGCAAACAGTTAGATGCAGCTCTTTATCTCTTTGTCATTTAGGTTTTTGGAGGAGCAAAATAAGAAATCCAAAGCTTGGGGAAATGGCAAGAACACAGAAGCAAATGATGTGGATATGGAACAAGGGAAAGCAAATGGCAAAACATCTGCGAATATCTCTGACTTGGTGTCAAGAAAGCACAAAGAAGACAATGATGGTGAAGTGTCTCTGAATAGCTTTTTGAAAGCTTCTCCTTTTCTATCTGCGGACGGGGAGGAAGAGGAGGAGTTGATAATCAGGCCTCATTCAAATTCACGCCACAAAGACTGGCGCAATGGGGACGAGTCCTCTAAGCTAAAGATCAAGGTATCTCACTCAGCCCGGGAAATGTTTGATGAATGCTTTGGCAAAAGGCATAATGTGGCCCATTCACAAGTTGCTAACAGTCACGTTAACGCCATGGCAGAGGACATATATTGCAGTCGAAAGCTGGATAAAGCAGCTGTGATTTCGGCTGCCCTCACCAAGAGGGAGATGGCAGGAAAATTTGAGGACCTGTCCCCTGACATGGGTGGTAAAGCCAGGAAGATGGCAAAATCTCCCTCCATTCCATCTCCTACACCACCACGATGGAGGAACTCTGACAAAGAGCTCAGGGGAGAGGACTTGCCTTTCATGACTTCCAGAAAACAGGAAGCAAAATTAAATATCAGAATGGATTTCCTTGGAGATAGCCTGATGAGGTGAGCATCTAATGGGTTCTGGTCCCATGCAGAGTCTTTCTTTAGTGAGCCATCAGTCACATCTGTACATCCAGCTGGAGACTTTGCAACAGTAGCTAATAGTAAACTGATGATATACTGTTTTCTTAAGAAAATTATATATTTAAAAAAGACAAGAAGCACTTTTTGCACTTTCCTCATTTGAATATTGTTTTATGTGATAGAGAACATGTTTTCCGTTTTAAGCCTTTTATTCCAATTTTTATTGAAAAAAATAAAAGCATTTCCTGTAATGGTTTCCCCGTTTATTTTTGGTTTAATGTGATTGAGAGAACATGTTTTCTGTTTTAGGCCCCTTTTTCAGATTTTTATTTGTCATTTTCAGCTCTTCTGATATTTTAGCTGAGGAGCGACAGTTGTCTCAGGATCTTGTGCAGTCCTCAAAAAAGGATCAGGAGTTTCGCTCCATCTTTCAACATGTTCAGGCTGCTCCGTTACAGAGGAGTCCCTCTGAGCTGTTTGCTCAACACATTGTAGCCATCGTTCACCATGTTAAAGGTGAGTCCTCACCTCTCTTGCTGGAGAAATAGTTTCTTTTTCTTTTTTCCATGAACAGACAGATCACACTACATGCTCACTAAGGTATCACCATTAAAGTTCCTCAACACTGTAACCTTTTAAATCAGTGTAAAGCAACTTCATCACAATTGCAATTTCTCTGCAGGCATTATGTTTCTGAGGGGACTGTAAAACAAGGCCTTCAAGTGATTACTAATGTTTTACTTCATATGCACATGGGAATATTTAATTCAATGCAGCATCACAGTTGGATGGAAAAGTGACAAGGCACTTAAAGCAACTACTTTGACAGCTGTTTCTACTGTTTCCCTGTGCAGCTCAGCACTTTCCATCCTCTGAAATGACTCTAAACGAGCGATTCACCATGTACCAAAGACGAGCTGCAGAGAAGGAAATGATGAAAACCAGAAAAAGCCCAGAAATACACAGGTAGAGTCGCCTATTGAGTGACCCTCTCACCTTCAGTGTGCTGTGGCTTCACCTCCTCTTTTAACAGCTTTCAGGTATTTCTCTCACCTTTCCTACCTGAAAATCAACAGACTTTCTTCGCTTATTTGTTCTCATGCTCGGTGGAGGTCAGTTTTGTTTTCCCACCAATTTTTCTTTTCCTGTCCGTTTTTGTCGTCTTTGCAGTGCGATTTTGTTGCTAACAGTTTGCTGTTTTAGCACCTGTACCGTGGTTCCTGTACTATGTGCCTTTATTCATCCTGTCGTAAATGTGTTTCTTTCTCACAGGAGAATTGATGTTTCACCAAGAGCTTTTAAGAAACACTCTCAACTTTTTGAGGCGATGAAAAGCTCAGAAGATGGCAATTACAAGGTGACTCAACATTTTGCAGTATCAAATATGTTGGAAAAACAAACAGCAAACGAGCGAGCAAGCCAGATGCCTTTAGACTACACTCTCTGAAAGCCTGTGGCTTTCCTTGAATGGAGATGCACAGTCTAAGAAATGCAAATGCAAAATAAGGCACTTTGACTTTTGTTGTTCGTTAAATATCGTCTTCGCACATGGTGAATGAATGAATTGCTTAGACTGTGGCCACAAGCCTAACCAAGGCTAATGAATCATATAAGTTCTAACAAATGGAAGCCACTGTGCCAAAGCTGTTCAAAGGACTCTAAGCAAATGTCTTCGTAAGTATTCTTAAAAAAAAATATAGAACGGCAATAACCAACAGCGAGCACTTTATGCACCTGTGCTTTTATTTTTACTTTCTGAGTAAATATTTCTTTATAGATGTGCATGGACACATGTGGTCAAGCATTTATAAACTTGAGGTGCAAATACTACTGAAATACATTAAAACACTGAATAAAATTAGCATGAACAGTCCTACCTTCCTATTATTTACCATTGTTACAGTGGGTCTGGAAAGTTTAGGCGCCCCAGGTAAACATTTGTATTAATGTGCATAAAGAAGCCAAGAAAAGATGGAAATATCTCCAAAAAGGCATTAAATGACAGATTAGACATTCGTATAATATGTCCAAAAAAAAAATTGGCGTCTGCAAAAGTTTGGGCGCCCTGCAGAGTTAATACCTTGTACCCCACCCTTTGGCAAGTATCACAGCTTGTAAACGCTTCTTGTAGCCAGCCAATAGTCTTTCAATTCTTGTTTGAGGTATCTTCGGCCATTCTTCCTTCCAAAAGTCTTCCAGTTCTTTGAGATTTCTGGGCTGTCTG
>NC_045738.1:14036383-14036520 GCF_008692095.1 Etheostoma spectabile | reverse complement strand
CTCTTTTAAGGTCTATCCGTAGATTTTCAATTATGTTGAGGTCAGGAGATTGTAAAGGCCGTGGCAAAACCTTCAGTTTACGCCTCTTGATGTAATTCACCGTGGATTTTGAGGTGTGTTTATGATCATTATCCATT
>NC_045738.1:14035964-14036373 GCF_008692095.1 Etheostoma spectabile | reverse complement strand
ATCCTCTCTTTAACTTCAGTTTTTTCACAGATGGCATTAAGTTAGCTGAAATTTTATTGAATTAATTTTTCCTTACACTCGTGAAATGTTCTCTGTGCCACTGGCTGCAATACAACCCCAACACATGACTGATCCACCCCCATGTCCAACAGTTGGACAGAGGTTCTTTTCATTAAATTCTGTGGCCTTTCTTCCACAAAATGTACCTTTTCCCATTCCAGCCAAAAAGTTCTATTTTAACCTCACAGAACTTGTTTCCACAATGCATCAGGCTTGTCTATATGATCATTTGCAAACTTCAAACGCTGATTTTTGTGGTGAGGACGTAGAAGGGGTATTCTTCTGATAACGCTTCCATGAAGACCATATCTGTACAAGTATCTCTTTATAGTGGAATGGTGTACCACAA
>NC_045738.1:14035838-14035946 GCF_008692095.1 Etheostoma spectabile | reverse complement strand
TGCCAGGTCTTTCTGGATGGATCGTGCAGTCAAACGTGGGTTTTGACTTGCTTTTCTCACAATCCTACCTGATATTTTTTATGGTCTTCCAGATCTTGCTTTAACTTC
>NC_045738.1:14035643-14035828 GCF_008692095.1 Etheostoma spectabile | reverse complement strand
GATGACTGCCATTTCTTAATTACTTTCCAAACAGAGGATATTGGCATCTTAAAACTCATTGCTATTTTTTTATAGCCTTCTCCTGCTTTGTGAGCGTCAACTATTTTTTGTTTCAGTTTTCTGCTTAGAAGAACCCATTGTGCTTATTGTTGGGGCAAGGTCAGATGAGTCTGTGCATTTAAAAC
>NC_045738.1:14004986-14035633 GCF_008692095.1 Etheostoma spectabile | reverse complement strand
AAGATTGACATCACCTGGTCTTTCCAGATGATGATTGAGAACAATTTTATGACGCTGTCAGGTCTCAGCTTTCCAAAGGGGGCAGTGCATGCACCATTTTTTTGTTTTCTGTTATTTTGAAAGTGTAAATGGTGGAAATAAAATCTAACGTTTTGTGACATATTATAGGAATGTCTAATCTGTCCATTTTTTCCATCTTTTCTTGGCTTCTTTATGCACATTAATACAAATGTTTTACCTGGGGTGCCCAAACTTTCGAGCCCCACTGTAAAAGAACCATATTAATTGTTTTGCCAGACACACAGTAGCTCCACAACTACAAAGTGTGTATAGTGGGTCCCAGCAACCATTTCCCAAAGCATACATCAAAGTTTTTAGATTGGTTTCCCACCTTCCAGGCAGCTACGTTACAGTTCATGTCCATACAGTATGATAACCAACTTACAGTGACTTTAAACTTGTTTGAAATAAGAAATCCGTCACTGTGCACATACAGGGATTGTTTTGAAAACACTTTGAATACGTGAAAGCGCCATGTCTCTGAAGCTCTGATGTTGGGAATTAGCTACTGGAAGTCGTGTTGCACATGGAATACAAACAAGCATGGATGACGTGAAATATGCTGATGCTGTTTCTTGCTGTAGCGCAACAAATTCTTGAAGCCTTGTATACTAGACTTTCCCATGAGCATTTGAATGACTAGTAAAGAAGTTTTCAAAACACACCTTTCTGGCAGCTGACCATGCAATAACTAAACCCAAAATACAGCTGCCTAAATATTGACAGTGATGGATTGCCTATCTGAAGCAAATATTAAAGTTTTTTCAAGTTGATTTCCTTTTCATATTAAATATGTGCTTGAAAGACAGAACAATTCTATCTAAAAACATATGCTTTGGAGAATGGTTCAGATTTTAAGGTAATCCTAAAACATGCAAAACTACTGGCTTGGCCCTTTAAGTGCACTGGAAAATTCATTCCAGAATGGCTGTACATTCATGCCAGCTGACATCTACCCATCAACCTCACTGTTTAGTTTACAAACCAGCTTGGCTGTGAGCAGACTGATAGCATCTACATGCTAATCCAAAGTCTGTCCACGATGTTTCTGTTTTTGATTTGGTCAGGACGGTGGGGAAAAATTGAAAGGTGACCCGATGGACCTTCGTTTGGATATTGAGCGCCGTAAAAAATATTCCATCCAGGACAGTGGTTACAATCAGGATCGAGGACAAGATGTGGGAGATTCCCCAGATACTAGTAGAGAGAGATCTGTGGAAAAGTCCTCTAAATGCCACGAGACATCAAAGTATGTGCAACTGACTTGTATTTTTTCAAATCATCTACAAAGTTGTTAAACACTGTTTAACTGTCTTGCATGATAAACAGTTAGCCATGAAGGATCTTGCCTGTGCAATTTTTTCCTTTTAGGAAAAGTAAGAAGAAGCGCTCTTGCTCAAGTTCGTCCTCATCTTCCTCATCCTCTAAGTCCCAAAAACAAGATTTGCCTCACAGCAAGTCTGACCCCAAAGATAAAGGCTTTAACAGGGCCAGACTTGGTCAAACAGAGTCCCTAGGACCAGTTGAAGGAGAAAAGCCACGTGGAGGATTTGTAAGTTTAACGCATGTTGACCATGTTTAACCATGTTGGATTGATGGATAGATGGATAACCCTAGTCTGAAATGATGACTGTGTCAGGTTACACTGTACATTTGACTTCAACAGTTTGCTTTAAATCAATTATTTTTCCTTGTCTTATTGTCTAATTACAGCAAGTCCGTATTCGTGGAAGGAGCTGGAACAGAGGCAATTATCAGGGAAATTCTTCACATGGTACCAACACCATGGCAAACATGGCAGTACAGCCAAAAAATGAAGACTGGGACCCAGAGTACACTCCCAAGAGCAGGAAATACTACTTAGTAGGGACAATCTCTTTCCCATTTCATGCATTCCATCTCTGTTTGAATCAACCACATAGTGTCGTTATTCAAATTAACTAAAGTTAGGGCTGCACGATATGAGCAAAATATGTGATAACCTTTTTGAATATGCAATAAGGTATTTACTTGCTATCAATATATAGATCAGTTCTACATTTCCGCTACTTTTTAGAATTCTGCTAAAATACAACAAATCGCTTGTTGAATTTAAGACAAAGTAAAGGAAATCATTCCTAACATTCTATTATTGAACAAATTGAACATTGAATTGAACATTAAAAGACCTAACATTGATTTAAAGTGTGATTTGTGATACATTTTAAAGTGCAGTTTTCTACTTTTTTCTTTCAACTAACACAGACAAATCTCTAAATGTTGTTTGTGATGTGTCAATTGTTGTCATTTCTCTCAGCACGATGACAGAGAACGGGAGGCAGAGTACAAGTGGCTGGACAACAGAGGGCGAGGTCGGGGAAGCTTCTCACGCGGAAGGGCACGATTCATCATCCGCAAAGCCACTGGGGGACCCAACACCAATAGCCCCAAATGGGCCCATGACAAGTTCCACATCAACAGGGAGCAAGACAATGCACATGAAGAGGAGATAGAACCGGACCATAAAGAAGGAGAAATTGATGGCGCGAATACTTGAGCAGTGAAGCATTGATAAAAATCTTAGTTTTCTTCTGTCTTGTTGGGAAGGGATTCTGAGATTCTATCCACCACAATGAATTCATAAATGCAGATTAAAATATTTCAAGACTTTTTTTATGCTTTGATTTCAGCATGGGATACTCGCGCTGACTTGACACAATGATTTTCCACATCAGGATAGAACTCATAACTAGTAGAAGCACTGTTTAAGGGTGGATTGCTGTTTCTTATAAGAATTCTGATTTATGTAACATGCATTTTGCATTATATGGTTGAGGGAAATTGTATGTGCAGCATTGGTAAGGGTAACATTTACACTTTTCTCGCAGGAATGATGCAAAAAAATAAAAAAGACTCCTTAATGACATCTATATTTTTCGGTAGCAAGAGAAAATTACATGGTAGATCAACTCAGCTTGTGCCTTATACCTGTGCAAATGAAGAAATGTTTTGTGAGTGTGTTACAAGATAAATACTTTAAAAAGGTTTTAGAAAATGAGGTTTGTAGTTTTTAACTGTTTCTTGTCTGGATTATTTTGACAGCAATACGTACACTGTAGTTCATGTTGACATCATAAACTTCACTGCACTCTAAAAATGACCCGATCTGACATTGGGACCAAACTCTATGGGTCAAAGGTTATGCCCTACTGTCTTTCATTGTACAACAATCAACAGATCTACAATATTAGTTGGCTGCACAGGAGGCTGTTATTATAAGGATAATAACTACCTGTAAATTTAACATGTTGCTTATTAAACATTTTGCTGTCAAAGATTACTAAACCTTACAGTAGCTCTTTGCTTGAACTTGGATACCACTAATCAATGTATAATATTGATAGTGATTATAAGTTTTTTTTCTCCTCCAAAGACATTCATTGTAGTTTTGAACTTGGCTGTACCGGATTCTGACTTTGTCTGTAACAGAATTAACATAGATTGATTTGTTTTTATTTGATGTTTGCAAACTTTTCTCCAGCCAATTTGTTCAATTATGTAAACTGTCTATAACTGTGTTACCCTTGTGATAAAAGAGGCATTTGAGCATTTATTTAGTCTGTAGTTTGTAAAGAAACAGAAATACAGGGTTTGTAGCGCAAGAATTACAGTATGTCTAAACCTAGAATATTATTTCAGTTCATTACTCCAGTGATTTTAAGTCTAGGATTAGGTTCACATCTGAACATACAATTGAATTACACGATTTTTGTGCCTTGCTGTGGGGCTGCTAATCTTATTTGTACAATGCAGGCCTACGGATTGAGAATCACATTTAATAGTTTTAGGTTTTAGTTTGAAGGTTAAAAGCTTTGGAAAGATTGCATTTTATTAAATAAGTGTTAATGTTTTTTCTTAGAGACCGTAAATTAAAGAGACACTGATTACTTTACTTTTCGCCTTGACTTTTTTTCTTATTGTAATTTATATACAGGTATAAATGCAATTTAGGATAATCAAGCAAACTGTGGCTTGACACATGTCCTCATGTAGCCTCCCACCAGTTTGAGTAGTCACACCGAGAGGAACTGAACATACAGTTTAATGAATAAGCACATTGAGAACCAGTGCCTTACTGTTGTAAAGAGCCTTGTTTTCTCCCAGAAACACTGGGACACTGGGGGAAGCTTACCAGTTGTTTCACTTTGTACTTACATGACCAGCCCAATGTCATGGCAGGTCGGGAAATGGTGACGTTATGAAATCTTTTGATTTGTGTCTGTACACAAATCAAAAGATTTCATAACGTCACCACGTTGTTGCGTCCCCCAGAGACTGCGGATCATGTTCCGGCAGCCGCCTTTCCTCGTTGTTCTTTTTCTAACTACTAACTACTTTTTCCAACTGTCCCGTTGTTGTAGGGCGTCCTGCGTGTGGTGGTCTGTCCGGCAGAGTGTGGCGTTTCATTTTCCCGTAGTTGCTTACCCCAGAGACCACAGATTGTGTACCGGCGGTACATTTATTGACAAATCAATAAATCTAAATAACGTGACAATTTCACAAATTGACGTGAGATCGGGTTAATATGAACGCCTCACAGCTGCACAACAACTACCTGTTGTTATATGTTTAAGTCTTTTTTTGACAAAAAGACTACAGTGTGTCCACTGAAAATCCGCCGGATGTTGCTCTTTTCAGCCAGATCTCCATTACCTTCTTCTTCTTTTGAGTTGCTATTTTAGATTTATGAGGACTATGGTTAACTGCACTTCAGACCTTTGAAGGGTAAATCCAGACAGCTAGCTAGCTAGACAATCTGTCAAATCTGAGTTTTCTGTTGCACGACTAGCACAACCTTTGACAACAACTAGCGCCAAGACACAATCCGCGGTCTCTGGGGGACGCAACAATGGGGAAATGAAATGTCACACGTCGGTGACGACAACAACATGGACCACCACATGCGGGACGCGATCCCCGGGCGCAGGGACACAAACCGTGGTCTCCGTGGTGAATGTCCTGTGCGGTTTGACTCATTCACCACCCCAACCAACCTCCCTGCGCAGATTTTCGTCTTTTCAATACTATTCGCTATTCTGTGATCCTGAAATAGGCTTCCCATTAAAATGCATTACTTCAAAATTTGTAATCAACACACAAAAATAACTAACATTAACGTGAACTGCACACAAATCGCTAAATGTCTGCGTAGAGTACTATAGGATTCGTCGAGGGTATTCTGCATCAAGCACACTGTACAGTTCCTCTGCTATCATGCTGTAGTTCAGAGTAGGCTTGGTCCGTTGTTAACATTTTCAAACCGGTTTGATATCAAGCCAAACACCGGACCGGTAGACAGTTTTATCACTAGGTTTCGCACTTGTCTTAGCCGCTCCCTAGTGCGATTGATGAGAGCCCATAATAAGAGTGTAGCAACTCCAGTCCACATGGTGCTAGCAGTAATCAACCTGTAAGCCATGACTTTTTTTCCTGCAGTGGGGATTATAATAACCTCTTTGGTTTAAGTGTTGACTCGACCTTGTCTTTTACATCTCACCTCTTCCGTTGTCTAGAAACCTGAAATGTTTTCATTTGGGCGGCACAGTTTTAGGGCTCTGAATTTAACTGCCATATCGTCTCGTCACCTCAAAAAATCTTTCAAAAAACATCAACTTTCTAGTAAACAAACACAAGGTGCACCGTTTAATCCCCTCTGTCACTACCCAATGTAAGTCGAGTGCAGATGTGAGTTACGCATGCTCATATTTAAACGGTTTACAGCATAACGTGTCATACTCAATGAAAGTCGAGTCAGACCGGCTCTGGTCGAGTGCAGCTGTGAGATGTGCATGCTCAGATTTAAAATGGTTTACGACCTATCTTGTCATAATGAAATTTGTAAAATCCTTAAAATAATAAACTTTTCTCATTGCAAACAATAACCGAAGCTATCTATGATAGTTTGATTGCACGATTGAACGCTCAAGACGTCATTTAAGTGACAGCCTTTGTTGTGTTTGATTGCTAACTTGTAGCGAGCAGTGAACAAACTTTGTTATGTAGGTAGGTACATGGGTCCATTTTTACTGTGTTGACATTACAGAAGTCTCTTGTTAGCATGTTGTAGGATACTTGTCGCAAAGTGACACATGCGCAAATCTGCACTCCACTCACATTGGGTAGTGACAGCCCCTTCCACTGCCACTGAAATCTTATCACCTTCATAGCACTGTTCTGCGGTAAATTGCTGTCAGACACTGGCGATTTTGTTAGTTTATTTTTTCATAAACATACATAACATTTTGTTTATCGTGTTGTCTCATGGCTTATTACTAATGTAAGGAATGTTGAATGAGCTATGCTAGCCGTTATTCTACATTAAATTATTAAATTCTACACTGAAGGTAACAATAGCCCCTATATAAATGTAGCTTGTGTGGAACCTACCGCAGTAATGCACTACTTGATCAATAAAAGAGCTACAATACTGAAAAATTATTTGGTTCAGAAAACAGCAACGTTATTGAGAAGCAGTTAAACTAGTAATGCTACTGCTCAACACTGCTTGCAATACAAGTTGGATTCAATGCTGTGTCACTGTCGGCACAGGTGGTTAATGAAACCGGGTGTGGTGATTGATCTTAATTAGGTAACCAATTTGATCAACAGAAGGCCAAGGTGACCTGATTCACTCAGAGTTATGAAAGTCATTGGAGTCTCCAGGTAGTCTTTGAATAAACAATCATTAGTCTTGCATTTCCAGACTTTCTTCTGCAGCGCTGCGGAGGAGGGTCTGGAAGAGTTACATCTGGCAGAATTTCCAGCCGATTGAGAGGAATCATGGAAGTGGAACGTTGTGGATATAGACTACACAATCATCAGACTGATCATCTCAGAACCTGTGCATGTCCTCCATTCCTCCAGTAGACGTGTCGAATTTGATAATAGAATTTTAATTGTGTTTTGATTATGTATAATAATATATATTTTTTAAATTTATTGTACATTGTTTTGTTTTTTGTTTAACAATTGTATGAGCTGTGAATTCTTGTTTATTTGGTAATGGGGTAGTTTGTACACATTATTTGTACTTTTTAATATCCACTCAATGTTGTCCTGGAGAAAACTTTTACAGGACAAAAAATAAGACAATATCCTATTCCACACAATGTTGAAGACTAGACTGAGAGGACTCCCCAACATTCAACAGAGAAGATGAAGTAGTGCTTCAATAATGACTTAGTGACCTAACATTTTGAGCAAAGGTACATCTTTATCCTCAAATAAAAATGTAGTTTTGAAAATGTACTTTTCTTTTCCACATTGATTTGGTTTGTGAAATTCAGTGTTGCGTAACCCTGGTTCTGCTTTTATAACTGGCCAGTCACTTTGCCTCAAGAGGCATAGAAAAACAACAACATTACAGACACACACTCAAAGTCCTCACAACACACATACAGTGCATAAGGTATTTTAATTTATTTCAAATATGTAGCTATTACACACCATAAAGTATGTTTGAATGTATGTTTGAAAGAGTGAAGCAGATTAGTGTGTCAAGTGTGATTGTGCTGCTTCTGAATCTAGACTTTTGTCTTCTAATATTTTAGTAATACCTTCATTTTCACTGTTTAGTCTCAGCCTGACTTATGTGCTTTGTTCTTGCACTATAAACCTGTCTTACCTGTTCTTTTCCCCCTTCCAACCATCTCTCCTCCTCCTCTCTCTCACTCCCCCCTCTCTCTCTGAACTGTGTGAGCCATCCTACTTCTTGCTGTTGACTTGCCATGACAAGCCTTAGGAGAAGTTGCTCAATGTTAATGTTTGACGTGAAGTAGGAAGAAGGGCCTTGGCTGCCATATCTCTCAGTCTTAGACAAAACAACCACACTCTTTCGGTTCTCCTTCTACTTAAGTGTGTTTGTTGGTTTGTGAAGAAATTACATATTTAAATCCGAGGGAGAAAGACAGAAAGAGACCATGGGTGAGTCAGTATTATTGCTTTTTCTTATATACTGGTGGCTTTTTTGATGTTTCAATCCTCTCAGCTGTCTGTTTGCTGGGATTCTAGAGATTTAATGATAAAAACAAAAACAAAGAGTATGCCGTTAAATATATAATTATTTTAAATTTGCCATGCAAATAAAACTACTATGATACCATTGCATAGCTATGCATTGATTCAATCTATTTGTATTTGCTGTGAAATAAGGGTAATATTTTTTTAGTAACCCAGAGATTTAGAAAACTTTACAATGCTGGGTGACTTTTCCTTATTGGGGAATTTTAAAAAATTCTATTAATGCTGCAGACTGACATTACAAACATTTTTCCACTTGTAAGGAATGTTTAGTGACGGAAAAACACTGTATGGTTTATCTGCAATAATCTACATTCGCTCAAAGCCTGCATCCTTGTCTGGCCTCGACTACTTTAGAGGTTTGTCTTGGTTTTAAAATGTCGGGACACATCACTTGTGAAGCATGCACATCAGCCTTTTGTGCAAAGCCTCTAATTTTCTGCCCCATTTACGGTGTCACTTTAGAGGTGCTGGTGCTGGTCGACTTCGAGGGCACCATGGGAGACGAGATCACAGTGAGGATGGGGGATGTGGTCAAAAACGTTACCAAGGCCAGCGAGGAGGGATGGCTGGAGGGAGAGCTGGGAGGAAGGAGAGGCATCTTCCCTGCTACCTTTGTCAAGGTCTGTTAATGCTATACAGTCCACAGCATGTTGCTGATACTGGATTGTGTGTTTGCTCATCCAAATGTCTTAAAATATGCCTTGTCTTTTTTTTTTTTCATATAACAGGTGGTGCCAGTCTATTTGATGGGTGACAGCCAGAGGGAGCCACGAAGCATTAGACAAAGTAAAAGGCTAAATTCTCAGCATTCTTCATTTTCTTCACTGTCATCAGCTTACAAAGCAGAAAGTATCTATTTTCACTGTCCAAACAGTATGAGAAGGGTTTCAATTTTAAAGACTATATATGCATTCTGGGAATAATTTACTTGCTAAATTTCCTTTTACTATATTGTATGTGATCAGCTCCTAAATTTAACATGTATATATCCACATATCCTCATTCATTTCATTTGTTGGGAAATGGTATCAATTTCTTCAAAGGGTCCATATCTCCATTTGGAATGAAGGTCTTCAAATAATTTAATCTGTGTAAACTTGTATGTGTAAAAGATCCAAGATAACAGCCTTCTGACACTGCAGCATTAAGCACATTATGCCAATCAAGAAGAATTATCCTCTCTAAAATCTGCACATATTGCAAGATGAACCCCTTATCTCAGCGTGCAGCTAAAGTCGGCTCAACATAAACCATGACAATATTTGACAGTGCTATTCATATCAGGTTGGCTATTTTAACATTCTATGATCTAAAATCACAAGTGTTCATTATTGTGGTCAGTGTGCTGCATGCGTTCCGCAAGACAGTGCAGCAAGCAAGCCAACTGTAAACATACGTTCACCACATCCTCGCCACACAAATCTTAATTATAATGTATGGCAATGGGGCAGATATACATAAACTGTCCTTAAGGGATTAGGCATGTTACAAGCGCCAAAGTGCTTTTCCGTCTTAGCACTGTCCTGTTGAGACTTGACTACTCTGCCTCAAGCTAAACATACCATTGTTGAGCTCTAGCTTTTCCAGCAGCTTAACCAATAGATTCTTTGTCTTTCAGTGAAGAAGATGAAACAGACAAGGAAATGTGAGGTAGCGTTCGCCTATAGCCCCGTGAATGAAGACGAACTGACGCTGGTTGTTGGGGAGACAATAGAAATTGTCAGAGAGGTAAAGTTTCCCAAAACCTCCACATTTAAACTCAAATACCCTACAGTGGTTATCAGCAAACGAGCTGTGTTAGCCTACTATCAAGTTGTTGTAAGCAAGGCATGTACCTGCTGGTTGCTAAAGCTGCTCAGTAGCCAAAACCTTAGCATTGTATGCAAATCTAGGTGTTGGTTGAATCTTTGCTCAGCCAATTGCTGAGTGTTTTTCATATTGATTATTTGGGTATTACAATATTTTTTATATTTGGCCGCCATGCTGACAAAACATGTTTCCAAGTACGTACAAATTACAGCTTTATGGAAATGTAGGTGAACTGATCTGACTACACTAGAGTAGAGCTGACTAAGAGTTTACATGGACGTTTCATGCCATCAAGTAATCAGATCTGAAACATTACTGAGTAATATCTGGAGTGTATACCTGTTGTTAAGTGTTTTACCAAAGTGTAAGTGCAGCCATTCCATTTTGTCTTCTCACAACCTTGCTTGTTGTACTGTTTCTCTCCACAATATAATCTATACAACAGATTGAAGATGGATGGTGGATGGGTGTGAAAAATGGCAAAGCAGGAGCATTTCCGTCAAATTTTGTCAAAGAAATCTTTGTTTCCCCTAAAGGTTAGTAAAGCCAAAACTTTTGTTTACTTTTTTTCTTTTTACTTTTTCCTGCACATGTAATCTAAAAAAAACAACAGCTGAACTGATTATTTGTGATATTCTTTTTACAGACAACAAGCACAATGAGGTCAAGTCAAGACCTAAGCTGACTGACGCAGTGTTCAACAAGGAGGTATGTAGCGCAGAAATAACATTTTTGAAATGCATGACTTGTTTACCATTGAATTAAATGTATTTTCTATCCTTATGAAGATATCTCAACGGGCAAGTGTGAGGAACAAAGCAAAAAATGGTAAGTCATTAAAGGGTGCTTTAAAGATATTATTTTTAACTTTTTGCACAATCATTGACTAAACACTATGGGGATACCCTAATTTTAGGTGGCATTTCTACTGAACAGCATTTCAAAAGCAACTTGACAGCATCTATTTATACCCAGACACTTGGTAATTCCTGTACTTTAACCTGAATGGTTTCTGGGTGGGGTCAAGTCTAAATACATGCCATGTGGCCAAAGTGCCTTGATTAATCACTTTACAGAGGGTTACGTCAGAGTGGAATATCCCTCAGGGATCAAGGTGTAAAACTTTTATCTGTAGTTTGTCACAACCTCTTTCCAGATATCCTTTGAGTTATTAATGTGAAGGTTGCATACAAGACTGATAAGATTATTCATCATTATTAAAACATGTACTATACTGCTCAGATACTGTAAGGTTAGTAACCATGTTATCTCTGATACTACGTCTCCTTAGTGGTGGAGTGTTGCAAAGTCATGTTTGACTACAAGGCCAAAACGGAGGATGAGTTGGATCTGAAAAAAGGAGACATTGTTGGGATACTGAGCAAGGTTGGAGAACAACTTATTTTAGTTTCAAACACGTTTTCCCATGATGTCATATTCTTAACAGACTCCTTCAGGTATAATTGTTTTACAAACTATGCAAAGAAGGCAAACAGTATCATATTGTTTGTCCAGTCAAACGAGTTGTATCACTTTAAAAAAAATGTACAAGGTGAGGCATGTTTAAGTGACACAAATTTGGCAGTTGCCCAATGGTATCACCAAAAAATAAATATCTGAGATAAAATGCTATGATAAATTGGTGATAAGGCAGCTGTGTCTTGCTTGACAATTTGGTAACCTCTTGAGCAATTTGGCATCCCAAGGGACATTGCTATGTTTGAGCTTCAAATGTGACTCATTAATCTCCAATCTTTAGGAAACAGAAGATGAAGGCTGGTGGGAGGGAGAGCTAAACGGACGCCGTGGTTTCTTTCCGGATAACTTTGTCATGGTGATACCACCAATGGACAGCCTGCAAGTGAGTGGACTAAAACACAATCTCAAGAATATCCTTGTTGGACTGGACCTTCTCCCTTTTAAAGATATTCAAGATTTGACAACTGCATTGTGCTACCATGAAACCATGGACACGCTTTATAGTAACTCTTATCTACTATACTTTTAATGTTTTAAAATGGCTCTAAATGCAATGCACATAATGACACTTTATCTGCAGCTGGCTGGTCCTGTATTTGTGTTACTTTAGCAAGTCTGCAGCCAGTGTGCAGTGAGTCAGGATTGTCTTTACCGTCCTCTGTTTTGGAATTACTCACTGAAAATTCCCTTAGTGGAAAGAGTCTGTAAAATAGAAATGACTTTATTCACATGGGAACGTACTTGCCAACCTGTTGAGTTTTCCGTTTCTCGTCCTCTAGTCTGGGACCACAAGCCAACCGCCTGCACGCAACATCGACAAGAAACCCTCAGGTAGGAGACTAGTATGTATATTGGCACAAGAACAAACACTGTTTGACATTCAAATGGGGATCTGGGCTTCATGTTTTAGAGGTACTCCTGTGACTCATGACTCCTGGCTAGAGGGGCGTTTGGCCTGGCAGTGTGCTGACAGTTTGGACTGTGATGGGCTGCAGTTTTAGCAGATGGAGGAATTGGCAGCCGTATTGGTTGTGCGATTTCCAGCATGTGGTATAAAAGCAGCCAAAATGGTCCCCTGTTCAACGTAATTTTTTTAATGTGCCACTGAAGCAGCATAAAGCCCTTTCAGTATGGATCACAACATTGCCGAATCAGTCTTCTGTACCTTCCATTATTATTTCTGCTCATCTACTCACTGATAGAAAGTAACTGAGTACATCTTCTAAAGTACTGTACTTCAGTACAATTTTGAGGTCCTTTTACTTAATTTAAGTATTTCCATTTTATGCTACTTTCTACTTCGTAAGCAATAATATACTTTTTATACTAATACTTTTATCTAACAGCTTAGTTACTTTTCAGATTCAAATTAATGATATGTACATACAACAGCTAATAAATCAATTATAATTGTACATTAAGCTATTAAGCAGTGTATTAAGTAGTCACAGTGTGCCTCACCTCTACCAGCAGAAACATTAAGGGATGTTTACACATCAATTCATCAATGGTTATAATCCAAAAATATAATATGTACAATTATGAAATGGGCCATTCTGCATTAGTGCTTCTACTTTTGGTAGACTTTGATTGACATATTAACTGTATTTATGTACTCTTACTAAAGAATTTGAAGATGGTTTGGAGTCAAGAGTTATGCCAACATGTTACCCACTAAACAATATGTGTGATTGCTACTCTTATATGGTTATAAAGTCTGCAGTGTTATTTCTGGGTGGGAGATTTACCTTGGAAAGTTTAGATTACTTTAAAATTTCTAAATTGTTGTTGCCATTGTCACAGTTACTAAAAAAAGAGCGCATGAAGCTTAATAGACTTGGAAACAAGAAGATGTAGAAGTCAAATCTCTGAGCCGCATGGAGCAGGATGTGGCTTCTTGTCAAGTCTCAGCTGAGGAGTGCCGTCTGTGGTGCAAGTTGCATCTTTTGCAAATCAAAATTGTCTCTTTTACAAATTTAGACCTCTTTTAGAACTCTATATTTGGTTGGAGATTGAAAAATGTCATGCTCGTCAAAACATTTGTGGTTAAACTGGCAGGTGGAAACAGAGGCATACAAAGTGTGCAGCTATTCAAAGATCTCACCTGAACAATTGGATATCAGTGCAGCAGTCTCATAATTTGTACTGAAATACTGTATTTGTACACTAATTACAGCATTTCTTTCCACACAGTATCACTCACAAGAATTTGACAGGAAGTTTCAGACTATAGCAAGATGGGGGGATGGTTAGACTGGTCACGTGACACAGTTCAGGAGTCTTGGAGGAAACAAGGGGGTGGGGGTTGAGGAGAGCTCGGTCACAGAGATTTTCAGAACCAGCACTACTGCTACTACTGCTGTGTGGATGGTTTGCTTGTGAGGGAATGTTGCAAAATGCTTTGAACACTCAAGGTAGGCTTCCTGTGTTGTCGTTCTGTCCAATGTTCATGCAAAGTATTATGCTTTCTTTATGGCTATGCATTAGAACAGTTTTACTTCTTAGATTTGTGCTTGTTTTTACTTAGCAGAGCTGTAACGGCTCCTTAACATCTTCTGTCTGAAACAAGCACTTGACTTGCATGGCAAATAGGGAATCTCTCACATTACCATCAGTTCACTGACGCTTCATAGTTTAAGCATCTATCCTTGCAGTCTCCAAGGAAAAGTCCCCTCAGGGGCTATATTTTTTCCGTGAGCTGAGGCAGGGTGACTGTCCCTGATGAACTTGTTGAGAACCTTGGGAGCGTTACTGTAGTGCTATTGGATAGTGCGGTGACCTGGTCTGCTGCACTGATGTGCACGGCTTTGCCTTCACATGCAACTGCTCATAATCTAGATTACACTTCAATTTAATTGACTAGTAGCATTTCTACTGCACCACATTAAACCCAAATGCTTTCTGGGGTAAACAAATTCAAAAATTGGACAAATAAAATAAACCAGTGGCTTTTTACTAGTGGTTACAGTTCTGAGTAATGGCAATGAAAACAATAATACATTAACGCGAGTGGTAACAACAATAGAAGCAGAATGGATAGAGACTAACAGTACTTTCATCTATTACAACAGACGCTTCACCTGTCTAAGGTGTAAAAGCTTACTTTTATTCATCAATGGCAGATTTGCTTAGCATACATATTTTTTTTCAACTTGCTCTATAATCTTATTTTTCCTCACCATGGCCGATGGGATCAAAGTGCCAATATTTTTTTGATCAAATCCCAATGTAGAATGTCACTGCTTCAAGGGCCTGGCGACACGAGAAGTCTTAAGGAGGCTTAGCCCCCTCAGTTGTTTCTTTTGTCCCCTCTGTTTACCTCATAACAATTTGACAATCAACCAACGTACTGTCTTTCAGAGAATGCGTGGGCTAAGTTTTAAAGCTAGTTTAAAGATATTGGTATCATATGAGACTAGACGACACAAAGAATCCATTGGTACCAACTACGACATGCTAGCTTATGTTTCACAGTTAGGCTGAATTTTACTTTATGAAAAAAGTAATTTTCCAATTTCAGCTGTGCTATTCACATACCAAATGCAACTTTGTAGTAATGGTTCATTCACTACTGCATTTTTAGTGAAGACAGAGGCCTCAGCGATGGAGAAAGGTGGTCCAGCAAAGACAAAAGGTATACATGGCAGTGGCTTTAATGATAATTATAACATTGTTGTGTACTTTTATAGAGAAAGAGTGTTGTGGAGTAATGTAATGAATTTGATTTCCAGATGACAAACCAGAGGTTAAGGACATGAGAAGCAATCCGCCAACCAAGGTCAAGCTGCCATCCATCAGCAAGCCCAGCCCACCTCCAGTCAAAGACAAACCCACCAAAGTTTTACCCAAGTAAGTAATGCCAAAGTAGAGCTGGGCAATATGGGGAAAAAAATCTAATATTATAATATTTTTTAACAAAAACATTGATAGCAATGTTGCCGCAATATTGTAGGGTTGACTATTGGTGCTTTCACAAAATATTAACACAATGATATTTGTGATAAACAATCACCAATATTGTGGATACGATGACTAAGTGGGTAAACAAGTAAGTCTGGTACATTTAGAAAATTATGTTACTTTACTGTAATGCAGCCTTTAAAATTAGGCAACATCTAACCTTGTATATCAGTGTTGATATAAAATCAATATATTGCCCAGCCCTATGCCAAAGACTCTCTGGCGTTGTGTTTGATGAATACACTCCATGCTAAACTACTAAAGACTTTCTAAATAATATGTCTTCCCACTCAGAGACATGAATACTGATTTATTTGCAACATTTTAAGCAAAAGGCCTTTAGGAAATGTCAGGAACACTTTCTCCTTGTTGGTCTGGCCCCGGGAGCACAGCCTTTAGATGAGAAAGGTTTTGGTTGCCGACACCAGTTGCCATGGTGTCCTTATAGAAGAATGCCAGGATGCCCGACCTTTAGCGGCTCAGTGGAAAGTCTGGGATGAGTCAAATCGGGTCTAAACAGATGAGAGCAGCCCATTTCCTGTTTCCTGAGCGAAACACACACACATACAAAAACTGAGAAAACAAAAACAGCCCTGTCTTGAGGGGGCTGCTAATGGAGAACAAACATTTTATAAAAATTGTTTCCAAGCAAATATGTTTAGAAGGGACACCTTTCCATGTCTTTAAGAATTATTCTTAATTTT
Source organism: Etheostoma spectabile (assembly GCF_008692095.1). Taxonomy (NCBI): domain Eukaryota; kingdom Metazoa; phylum Chordata; class Actinopteri; order Perciformes; family Percidae; genus Etheostoma; species Etheostoma spectabile. Next base: position 14,019,560 of record NC_045738.1, on the reverse strand, counting down.
CTAAAAGCTCAATCTTCCAGGCCTTTAACTCAAGGGCAAGGATGATTATTTATAAACTTCATATCAGATCTAACCAATGCATAAAGGTTACTTAAGTTGAGTTGTGACTCTGGGGAATCTGCCATCATGACTGCTGAGCTGTGAAAGTGAAACATGTGCCAGCCAAGTCAAAATAACATGCAGAGAGACTTCAGCTGCTACTGCTTGGTCTGCACCTGTACCCACCAGAGTGTAGGAAACTGTAAACCAAATTCAAAGTGTTTTTGTGTGCGTGCACAGCCTGAGCACCACAATTTTCTTTCACCAAGAGAGATTTTTTGACTCAGATTCAGATTTTATTCTTGCCTTACATTAACCTTTTTTTATTTACTGCTGTCAAAAGAACTAAATTAAAATCTTATTAAATTGTACTGTTATTTTCAGTAGAACAAATGGTGATGTTGCTCCTGTTTCCCCAAAACAACCGGAGGATAAAGAGACCGACCAGTTTGATGGAATAGACGTGCAGACTGAAAAGCTGTGCCATCCTACAGCAAACAGAGCCAAACCCCCTCACAGGAGACCACCATCAGGCCTTGTTACAGCAACACAAGTACGTCCACCTTAGTGATTTATTACTTTGGTTTGAAAACCTTTGCCCTAAAACGTGAAGAGGTACAAAATGAACGCTTATAGTAATTGAGGCCGGAACTGCTAACAACAAGCTAAACTCCAGAATGCTTTCTTTAGACCTTTGCAACTTGATATTATCGCTTAAAATATAAGGCAACTCTCTACTTTATATTGTGCAGACTTGTTAGGTAAAAGTATGGTCTTTCTTGAAATGGAACAATTTTTACGTTCTTATTGTTTTCTCAGTAATACAATTATTAACAAGGATTGTTTTTATAAATTGGTCACATTGTTTCTCATACATTCCCAATTTTTGTTGTTGTTGTATATACACACATTAATCGCTCCTTTTTTCTTTGTATATATACACATTAATCTCTCCATTGATATGTACGTTGGACCATCATTTTAATCCAAGCACCAATTGTTGGTGCCTTCATTTTCTTTCAGATGAGAGCTATAGTCCGTATTTGCCTCTAGTATAGCAAAAATCAATACATTTATATTCTTGGGTTTTCAGATTTAGATTCATTGGATACTGGTGCAACAGAAGTAATTACATTTAGTGGTACTTTAAATTTCTAGGCCCATTTTGTTCTTTGGTGAAATGCTTTTCTGGAGCCCAAATGTAGTGACAAGTTATATCCAGCACATGCAGGTCAATGATCAAAAATATTTTTCAAACTACGCCATGAGGTAATTGGCTTTTCTAGGCACTACTTGTTTCTTAGACTCACTCATTTTGCAATTAACTTTCAGCAGTATCTTACAAAGGTTTAAAGAAAGGAAGAGATAAGAGTTTCTGAACTTGCACTTTCCATAATTTAGATGTACAGATGTAGCAAGAGAAAAAGCCCAAGTGATAGACTCGACCCAAGTTTTTATGAGTCGGCCATTTTACACTGACAGCAACAAGTTTGGGCCTGATCTCTACTGGGTTTTCAAAAGTCCTTTTGGGAATCGAAGGAATTCATTCCCTTAAGTATCATTTTAAGGTTTGTAGGCCTCCTTGGCTGCTCAAAAGACAGACATAGCTGTTAATTTGGTATAGTTGGAGAATGAGAAACCCTAAGGCTGGTTACTGTTAGCAATGATTGCTATTAAGGCATGGCTAATGTTGCTTTGCAGGCCCAGGGTGCCTCTGACCAGAAAGAACCAGAACTATCACCAAAGAAGTCCCAGACAGAAAAAGTATCTAGCCTGCAAAAGGTTTGTGACATTGACTGCATAGACTGCTTTTCTACAACACAGCACACATGTGGCATTGATGATAAACCTCACTAGTGTGGGTTCAGCTCATATTATATATTGTACACTGTTATATATATATATATATATATATATATATATATATAGTCCAATGTAATGCAAAGCCACCTAAATTCATTGCAGGGTACAGAACGCCTCCTACCATCGCCTGCAAAGCTTGATAATCAACCCAAGACACCACCTCCGCTTCGACCAGCACCACCCAGAGCAGTTGTGGATGGTAGAACTGGGACCCATAAGGAACAAACAACTATAGAAAGCCTGCAGGCTGAGATCAAAGAGCTGAAGATGGCTCTGGATCTATTACAGGCCCGACACGAGTGAGTACTACTCATTTGTGATGTGGGTATGTTTAAGACCTGATGAACTGATTCAGTTTATTTGAGCGGTGTTGCAATTAAAGCTACCGTAAGGCACATATATACCAGTTCACATAGAGGGCCATCATCATCTTCCCTTATTGAGAAGTTGTAGACGGTCCCTTCTATCCCAAATGAATTTCTGGTATACACTAGCACACACAGGAAGTGACTAATCAAAACCTGAGAGAGAAATAAAAACGGTGTTCTAAACATTAGTGTCCCATCTGGAAAAAAATGGATTTAACAGTGTTAAATCTTGTGCATCTCTTTGATTTGCTTGAATATGAAACATCACAGAGGCCTATTTCCTACACATGAGCCATGCTGTGTGCAGATGTAGACGATTTCCTGGCAACTGAACTATGTAAGCTATTCAGAGCCATCAACATGTGATTACAAGCAGAGTAGCTTCAAGGGTGAAACTATGTTCAGTTTGCAAAAAAAAAAAATACATTCTCTTAAAGGCCCTACACATGCACACAGTTGCTTTCACTTATCTTGCCTGATTGGACTTCATTTGTAAATGTGTACAAACTGGGCTTGATTGAAATCTCCTTCACTCTGCTGATAGTTTTGTTGTACATATGTAAATCAATGTGTCACAACTTACTCTGTAATCATTCTTATTTGTCTATAGAGTTTTTGGGCATCATGTAATCTTCAGTATACTGTGGCTCCAACTAGCCATAACCTAACAAAGCGGTCTAATCAGTTATTCTAATCAAGAGAAACTAACACCTTATTAACCGCCTTACTCTTTTGGTGCTTTCTGAGAAACTACATGAACAATGAGACAATCCTCCTAAAGTCCTGTCTGGAGCCAGCCTTAGGTGGCCTCTCGATAAACTGCAGTTTTTTGCCACTTCCACATTTGCTTCATTTTTCAGCACCAGACATGCTTGGCAGAAACTCGCTATAAAAGCTCCATAAAGCCAGGCCACCTCTTCAGGGTCATCACTATGAGCATTTTCTTTCACATTGTTACATTGGCACATCGTCATTTGATACATTATTATTATTATTATTACTATTATTATAAGAGTTTTGATTACAGCCACTTTAAAAATGCATTTACAAAGATGTATTTCTCACTAATGGTGCTTAATAAAAGTGATCAGGATAGAGGCCATTTCTGTTTCTCCACTAAAACAGTAACAATCTAATTCATATTCTTTCACTAACGCATTTGACTTGAATGGTAGCGTACAGTACATCTGACCTATTTAAATTAATCTTTTCTGTTTCTGTCTCTTTTGATCAGCCGAGACATGCAGGAAGTGAAAGAAGAACTGAGGGACGAGAGAAGCAAACGAGTGGCACTGCAGGTCAGTGAGCCATGCCTTCAGTTTTGCATGCATTTGTACTTTATGCTTGCCGCATTTTGCCTGAAGAAAAGAATACGGAAGCTGTGGTTCCCGAGATCATGACTGTGGTATAATTAATTGTTAAAAAAAAAATGTCTTTTCCATACAGGAGGAAGTCCACAGTTTGAAGATGAAGCATTAATCCCAGCACAGACGGGGACTGGGCTGACCGTCTGACACGTTGCCATGCAGGCTTTCATACTGCAAATTTAAACAAGATGAACATTTTTTTTTAGGTAGGGATGGAGAAGACAAGTAAGATCTCCCACTGCAGACAAGTGAAAGTATATCTGACATAGGATTAAGATAATCCTGCATGGGATAAGAGAAACTTAATCCTTCAAAAGACTTTTAAATGATGTACTGTTAAAAGTTTTACATCTTTGAATGCTGGAAATCACAATGGGTTACTCTTGGTTGCAAGTTACTGTTTTACATTGTCCTGTTTCAACTGCCACCTTTATTTCTTTGATCATAGGTTTTACTGTACTTTTACATTTACACAATGCCTCAGCAGAATATGTAATATATGCAGCTGTACATAGGAGGAAATATTGTGATGATAGTGATATTTTTGCAAAAACAATATAATTTCAAGTCATCCAAAGGGGTGTTGTTACTTGAGTGTCAATACCTGAAATACAACTGAAAAGCAGGCAAAGCAGTTTTATTTGTAAAGCATGTTTCATACATACATAAATAGAAATAGATATAATATATACAAACATAACTATATACCAATAATTACTTTTCAGAGCTTTCGGATAAAAGCACTGGAGAACAATCTGGCAGTTGGTTCTAGTGCTGTGCTGCAAAATTACTTAAAGCCAATTCTCCATCACCAACCACACCCTAGAGATCTTAGACGTCTCACAGGGTCATATTGTTTCAGCATATCACTTAGATATTTTGCAGGTTATTGTCTATACCAGAATGTAATTCTGCATCAGTCCACTTGGGGACACTGTTTGACTATTCAACATAAAGATGAGCGTCAACTTTTCAGTGAATGTTGGATTGGTGGAAGTGATCAAAGCCTTAGTGACCTCACATTAGAAAAGAAAAAAACATTTAATTAAAAACAGTAAATGTGATAAGATTTAAGATGATGGCTAATGTTAATGGATCTTTTATCTTAATGTATCTTTTATGAACAAAATGTTTTTGCAGTTAAGTGGAAAAGGCATCCTTTGTCACTCCGAGAAAAACTGACTCACTCTGAAAACTCTGACCTTAGTGACTCATCGCGATGGATGGAGAAAACGTGGGAAGAGAATTAATGAGAAATCCTTTGCGCCCACCACTGGGAGAGCTATTTAACTTGACTGTATTTAGACTACGGCATCTTCCGAGTAAGGCGTATAGATTTGGTTTTGGCTCCAAATGGTGGCGAAGGTGGTGTGCTCCTGTCTAAGCCTACTAGTGTTGCCCACTGCAGAACACATCTGGACGACATCTGGAGCTCATCAGGGAGAGGGTGCTTCTGAAACTGCCAGGGGATTATACTAGTTTTAAAAACTGTGTTGAGTACTGGTCATTAAGGGCACATTTCCTCGTGGACAAGGGGTGAAATAAATTAAACTAAACAAACAAAGGGTTAGTTGATAGTGCTAAATTTTTTCAAGATATGAAAAATGAATGACCTTTATGTAAAGCCCTACAAACTTAAGTGAAGAAATGACTTTTTTTACTGAGGGGGTCTCTAAAATATAAAAGATATTTGGCTTGGTGCACTGTAAGAGGGAACTGCAGGGAGTACTGAAAACTCAGTGTTGAGAACTGAAGCATTTTGGAGCTCAGAGGTCAAATGTGAAAAAAAGAAAATAAAAATAAATAAGAAATTGAAAAAGAGAAGCTGAGCTGACACGGACAAGTTGGCCTTTTTTTTAAAAAAAGAAAGGAGCTGGACGGATGCAGAAACCAATTAAAAAATGATGATTAATTAAAGCGGTGGTTAAATAGCATGAATGTAGCCATATGTTGGATGCTGGTTTCTAGAATCAGCCAGAGAACCACAAAAGACGATCCATCCGTCTTTCTTCATCTTTCCCACGCTGTGTTGTGGCTCAGATTTACGGCTTTCCAAAACAGGGTTCCCCTCATGTTGATGTTCACTTCATTTTACTGATGTATTGTTTCATAACTATAATTAGGATAAGGCGAAGATATGTTGCTTCTAATTACATGTTCTAATTACATCTTGACTACATCCTGTGAAATGAAAACGATACTATTTAAAATATTGAATCATAGGTCTAGTAAAACACATTTTACGTTGGATTCGATTTTGAGGTACACGCCATTCACAAGAGGTTTATACAAATATTATTACACACAGATACTTCAAAGAGTCCACACCATCAGTGCCACTGATTTCTGAAAGCCTGTGACCACATGAGAGGCTTTTCTGAGACCGCAACAGAAAAGATTCCAGTGTAGGCTCCATCTAAAAACATGGCGGGCCCCAAGGCAAACTTGAAGCTTGTATGCTTCTCCAGCACAGTCTGTACTTTAAGGAAAACTCTAGAGGAAGTTCTGGTTCTGCCTTCATCTCAAATCAAGAACGTCCTCCAAGCAACGCTACACAAACCTCACAGCAAAAGGACGTACGACTAAAGTTTCTGGCTCCAGGTTGGCCAGCAGAAAGAATATGGACACACGCCATACACTGATGAGTATTTAGTATATTTTCTCTTTTGTATGCTTTGACATGCCAAGAATTCCTACTTTCACAACTTGTGAATCACTCAACCACTGACAACCATTGACTTGTGATCATTCGCCCGGCCCAGTGTGGGCAATTCATCAAGGTTCTGTATGTCTTCATCGGCAGCCAAACAAAATTACTTCCATCAGCCAACTCACGTGAAACAGAATTTATTATGTGAAGACAGAGTTATTATTAGCTGTATGAAATCCACCTTTTTTTTAAAGAAAAACACGTTTTATTTGCAATCTATATAAGGAAATACTAGCCACAATCCTTAGCATGACATCGACATCTCTGATTGGTGGAACTTGCTGTTTCCATCCACGTTACCATCCACATCCACGGACGGCTATATTGAGCTTCTTGGGAATCACCAGAGGCCCCACAATACAATATTATCATGATACGATATTATTGCGATTTGAAACTTATTGTAATATATAACCTTTTTTTCCAACGTCAAATTTTTCTCACTTTCAAATTATGTCCCCAAAAGGAAACTTTGTCACCATCTGTTTTATCTAAAAGGATATATTTCTCTGTTTTATTTATCTCACTTAAATTTTATTGCTGCAAAATGGGATTGTCAAGCAGACAAACTGACCAACACATTTAATAAAAGCCCCCCCCCCCCCCCCCCCCCCCCCCACACACACACACACACACACACACACACTATACCATTGAAGTCTATGATATTTTCTGTACACAATCTTTGTGGCCATTCCAAACAAAACACCTCCAGTCGGGGAATATACAATCTAGAAAACTGAGAACTGAAACACTTACTTATGTAAGCCAAATATGAAGAACATGTGAAAATGAGTGTTGTGTGCGACAAAAGCCCTTCTTTGTTTCTCATGAAACTAATATTACAGTGAAATAATTAAGTAAACAGGCAATTGTGATTACATAGCAGAAGCCGGTGTACAAACCAGAGCCCACTCTGCAAAACAATTACAACATAGAAGGAAACATGCCACAAAACCAATTAAGCTCCCTCTAAAAAGCATCATATAATACACAAAGAAATTTTGTCATTCACAATTACTACCAATGCAGACACACTGCACATAGTTATCAATCAGTCAGCACATAATAAAAGCATAAGAACCGAAACTAATGCATTTCAGCAGCATAAGAGACATACGACATTAGCAGCCAGCATACTAACTTCATACAAGCGAATTCAAACAGCAGACAAATATTAACAGCATAAGAGAAGAAGTAATCAGCCTCCAAGACATGCAAATATGGCAGCAGGTTCAAAAGAGAGACAATTTAACCTAGCAATGCTAACAACTTTTTACTTTGTTCTTTGAGCTAAAGGCTAATGTCCTCGTGTTTTGCAATACTTACTACACTATCTTAGTTTAGCACATGTTGACATTGGCTATGTAGCACTGAACTCAAAATACAGCTGTGGCTGATGGGAATGTCATTAGTGTTTTTAGGTATTTGGTTGTAAATCGAAGAATTTGGAAAAGTCTTTTCAGTCAGGGAAACACTATGTTACTTCAATGCATGCTGTAGAGAACAGGAATGTTTCATCCAATAATTGTGCAGGCATTAAACTTAGAGCCAAAAATGTGAAATCTATGTCAAATCTATGGTGGCAGTAAATAAAAATTAGTTGAAATATTTCACTAAAAACAAAAATGTCTGGTAGCACTAGAGGAAAAGTCAGGGGATCACTCAGTCCTTTGGGTAGCATCCTCTGGAAACCAGCAATGTCTGTGCCAATGTATCCAGTAGGCTAGAGATTGTTGAGATTTTTCAAAAGTGAAGATAAGTATAAGTTAAGTATAAGTTAAGTATAAGATAAGTATTTCAAAAGTATTTCTGATTCTGATTCTGATAAGTGAAGAATGTGACATGCTGGTGGTGCTAGAGTAGATAAAAAGTCAAGGAGTCAAGGAATCAAGGAGAAAGGAATGTATAATCTGGCATCCTTGAAAATCTGCACCAAATTCAATCGCATCAGATGTTACTCAAAAACAAAAATGTCAACTTCTTGGTGGTCCAAAGTCTGTAGTTTTAACCCTTTGGAAACCATGAATGGCTGCACTAAATGTCATAGCAATCCGTTAAATAACGCTATATGTTGAGATATAACAATCTGAACATCTAGCGTGGCTAAACACATTGTCAAGCAACATTGCTTTGCTCTGTTAACAACAACTGAACACAGCTGACGTCCTTTACAATCCACGTTACAATTAGCAGCTAGCACTTACCTCGGTGAGGGGGGCGGAAGTCCCAAGTTGTCAACAGCCGATGCAGGTAAAGCAAAACGCTTCAAGGTGTGTGCGTGTGTGTGGACAGCTGGGGACGAGCGACGCATTCATGATTATTTTCAATCCCCAAAACCATAAGTAGCATACATGGTTGGACAAGTTTGTCTAGGAAATACAACAACAGTAACACTAGCAGCAAACGAGTGAGCCAGGTGACAGGTTAAATATGTACCCACAGTGCACAAGGGTGCGCTCACATACCGAATGCCACGTTACAGCCGCCGGTACCGAGGTGTCTACAGTGGTTCTCAAAGTGAGGCCTGTGCTAGGTGGTCCGTGAAGATCTCAGATTCATTCACTTTTCCAAAGACTTCAAAGTTCAACAAACAATATTTTAATTTTTAAATAATAGTTCATAGGTCAGCCTAGCTAGATTCTGTCTAGCTCTTGCAATTATGTTTTATGCATGTCTTATATCTCTACGTTTTTTTTGTGTTCTCTTACTTAGCACTACAGAAGTGTAAAAAGTAAGTAGGCTACCAATTTATTCCAAACAGGACGCAGGCTACATAAGGGGGTCCCCTCTTTGGGGAAAATAACCTTTGGTTAAAAGAAGTTCATCTGATCTGGCTGCACCAGCATTCAGACTGGCCTGTTTTTCTTTTTGTTCCATTTAAAGAGAAAAAGAAATCAATTTCATTCTAACTTATCCCATTCTTTCTGTTATCAGAACATCTTCTCTTTTAAACCTAATGCTGCCTCCACTAGAGCCTTGTTCCCAGAATTGTGCTGTATTTCTGTCCTTTTAAGGCACATACCAGAGGCATTAAGTAGAATAACAAATTACAAAAAATGACCTTTCCATCAATCTTGTTAGCAAATTTGCTCTCTCTCTCTCTCTCTCTTTCTCTTTCTCTCCCTCTCTCTTCCCCTCTCTTCCCCTCTCTTTCTCTCTCTCTCTCTCTCTCTCTCTCTCTCTCTCTCTCTCTCTCTCTTGTCTTTTTTATAAATCCATGGCCCAAATGTACACAGAAAATGAGCTCTGTATTTGTCTGACATCCTAGCATTATCCAGAGAAACAACAGCAAATGATTTCAGCGTAATACTTTAATTCTGTCATTTCCTTTGGTGGAATTATCCCTGAAAACACAGGCATGGGGAAATTAAAGACTCCAATTTGAATTGTATTTACATTATACTTTGCAATCTCACCCCCAAATTGATTGATATGTGCTTGTTCAAACAATGTAATTTCCTTTAACAGTACTGCTGAGATTGTTTTCTTTCCCCCACAAACTTACCAGTCTAGAGGACAATTGTCCTCACTGCACACAATTAATCTTCATTACAAAATACAGTACATACATTGTCCATATATGCTTTCATTTCCCTGTACTTAAAACATTAACCAAGTTGTGTGCATTTTTTGTCATTAAGCACCAATGAACTGATTACTTCAGGTGTCAGCTCCCACATTCATCTTTTCCATATGGATTTATCAGTCTTTAAAACACCTCTTTCTTTATATGGCATGTAGTTGCATAGCACTGCTACATGGGAAGTGCAATATCACATAGTTCAACTGTGTCAGAGCTAAGTATTTTAGCATAGCATTGACTCACATCAATGCTGTCCTGTTTCCATCATGTCGCTTTGTATCTAACACAAGTCTCACAGGCTTTAGGAACATCCGATCAGCCCAAAGGTCCTTGTCTGTCTTTCACAGAGCTCAGAATATTTCCCCTGAAGCCTTGTGTATCTTAGTAGTAATGCACTCTTCCAATAGTCCCTGTTCCTGACCCCAGGATATCAGGCTGGCCATTCCTCCAGATCTCACGTATGATGCGTTCCCTCTCCTCCAGTCGCTGTGCCCGTTCCAGCTCCTCAGCTGAAGTAAATACGTTCACACTCAGTGTCCCATCTGATTGGCTGGTATGATTACCAACTGGGATTTCTGTGCTGGGCAAAGGCATAGGTACCTCTACATCATCCCCATCTTCATCGTCATCGTCCTCGCTCTCCTCGTCTTCCACGCTGATGTCCTTTAAGTGTTTCTTCTCCGGCGTGGGGGGGGCGACGTTGGTCCGTGGCTTACAGGAGATGCGGATGACCAGGAGGCAGAGCGTCAGCACCAGGCCGAAACACACTCCAAGCACAAAGTAAAGGCCGAAGCTCTCTGGGTTTGCTAAGGACAGGAAATAAATGATTGTCAAATAGAGTAATATGTTACTTGATTATTTGTTTTGGATAGAGATCACTAACACGGAGATGTAGGTATTGTGCTGGGGTGTACCTTTGATGTGTGCATATGCAGCTATGCTGTTGCTCAGCAGGTCCATTTCCTTTTTCTTCACATCCATGGTGAGCTTGACTTTGATTTCCTCACACCTGAAAAACAACAAACATATGACACATCTGACTTTGGCGTATAATGCAAATAGACACCATATTAATACTCTTCCAGGTGCTAAAAGTCTTTGAAATGTTTTCCAAGCATCCTTCCTCCAGTGTCACATTCTGTCCAGCGCCTGAATGTCAAACCCACTGACCACGGTACTTCATATGCCTTCGAGTGGGTGGGATGAGGCCTCCAAGTGTCAAACAAAAGCTCCTCTTTGTAGTCCAAAAGGACTGGCTTCATCAGGGGTCCTCATAACACATTTGGCACATGGCACTCTACCTCTTCCATTCTCTCTAAACTGTGACAGCTCTCTTTAAAAGGAGGTCAAAAGTCAATTTTCCAAGTAGCCACAAAGGACTCTTTCCTGCCTGATGGAACTCTCAGATCAATTTGTGAGGCTCAAAGAAAGAAAAACGTGTATTGTTTAGACTTTGTGTCCCTGATATTTAAGCTGTCTGTCCTCCTGACATCCTGTCAGTCTGAGGAGCTCCATTGTGTTTCTGTGTGACGCCGTGACTCCTTACACTCACTAGTCAAGTCGTTCATAAAGTAAAACCTGTGGAGCAGTGCACCAGATACAGTAACAGTTCAGGTTCATTCTCCTTTGCAGTCTTTTAATTATCTACATCTTCTGTGTTACCTCCATGCTACCTCCTCAGAAAATCTTTTTCTTCAGGAGAAACAAGCCTGTTTCTCATCGTTGAAAAATGCATGGAATATCAAACTAGGGTTGTGTTGGGCTGCTGGGTCTTTCTGTATTTCCTTCGCAAACCTTCATCAGCTCCTCGCCTCCCCACAGCCCTTTCTTGCTGACTCTGGCTTTTTTCCTCTGCTTTGCCATTTAAAAAAAACCTTTTCCATGATGACATCATGGCGTTGGGCCATGAGACACATAAGAGTGTTGATGGCAATAGAGGAGAGACCAATTCAAAAACAAAAGGAGGTGCCTTTAATCCTTCCAGCTAAATGTTAGCTCCATAACCCTTAAACGTGTGCTTTGTGTTGTGGCTGGCTGTGGGAAAAAAAAACCTGTTCATGTGAAATGACGATGAACTCTGAAGCCATCCCACGCTTACGTGTGCACACTTTTCTCTAAGTCGAACCACATGTCACTAAGCCTACACATGGATCATATAGATGTCCTCAAATTGCACAATCCACATGTTTTTGTTTGCATTTACCTCCAAATTGTACCCACAGATAACCCCAGTGCCTGATTTGTATCATGGTGTGTATACCTCAATGATTTATGCAGTATTTGTGCTCATTTGATGATGTAGCTTTTAGTAAAATTCAAGCATAAAACCACACACATGTAAACCATATGTAATGTGGTTTACTAATGAACTTTAAAACAGCAAACATTCTCCTGTAAAAGCAGAAGTAAACAGAAAGTGTACAAGCAAGTACACATATAAAACTTACCACAAAATTAAACTATGAAGCACGTCCTCAGTCCCAGCTCATACTTTTAATGAGAAGTCGGAGATTGGATCAGGGCCTTTGATCTTTGGTCCTCAGTCCAAAAAGTTCATTTGGCCATCCTGAGAAAAGAGCAAACACACACACGCACGCACGCACGCACGCACGCACGCACACACGCACGCACGCACGCACGCACGCACACACACACACACACACACACACACACACACACACACACACACACACGTCAAGGCACATTAGATCTAAACTCAGTGAGGCGACAGCAATGCAAACAACGACTGGCCTATTGCAGGATATACGGTCCAGCAAGAGACTAGAGGCAGGCGTTTTCAGTTTTCATTGGTTTAACTGTGATTTCTTAAACCACAGAGTACAAAACACAGGAATGCGCACTCCCTGGACACTTTATAAGGTATACTACACAGTTTAATGCAATCCAATACAACAGATTTGCTACAAATCCTACATTTAGGAAGATTATAATGCTTATTATTTTGCTATAAAGCAAAAACTGTTTAATCCCCTTTTGAAAATTAGAAAGAAATATGCACAATAGCTGCAATGCCATTGTAGTTTATATGTTCTTCTCAAACAAAAAGTGAGGACAATTCAAAATTCAGTGAAACTTCAACATAAGCCCCAGAATCACTTTCCTTTACTCAGTAAAAGGCCTATAATGAGCTTGGGGGTTAGTGCTTTACATGCCAGGTGGGGAACAAGGGCTGCAAAAAAATGCTTTGCTATGAAGTTTTCTAACGTGTAGCCCTGTTTAGGAAAAAGCTCATGTGCCAGCAGTAGTTGCTTTAACAGAGCCTCGGTGCTTTCCAGGGCAGATTTTGATCTTGCTGACTCTTGGCAGGTCCTATGTACACTACAGAGCGCCTGACCGAGACAGCGCTTATACAGCTGAGTGACAGAGTGGTTTCTATGGCAACAGGCCTTCCAGGCCACCCCCTAGGTCCCCATGGGAGCGAGACGATGGGCTTCTTGTTTCGGCAGTGCACTTATTGTAGGTATGGACCTATACGGGTTGTCTTCCTGTCGAGCTTCCTTCCTTCCTTTCTTTTCAATTATGAACATGTTCATTTTCTCGCTCCCGCAGAGCCTAATTCCTCCCTACTAATGGAATCTATTTATCATGATCTGAGCAGAGCTAGAGGGCATGGGCTTTCAGTGAGATATTTTGTTTTTGTCTCAAGGGTAACAAAGTGAACGGCTCGAGTGATTACAGGTGTACTTCAAGCCAAAGTCCAAGCTAATGATTGGACACCTACAGTACAGTAACTGGCCTCTTCTCACACTGGAATGCAGCAAAGCTGAGCTTCATCTGCACTCAACTGGAGACCTGTTTAAAGCCTATCTAAACACTAATTACCCTGCTCTGTTGTGTTGTTGTGTTTTTGTTTTACCTCGAGAAGGAAATTATTAACAGATCTTCTCCTCCCCAGCCTTCCCATGACTCAACTTTCAGTCATTTTTCTCCAAGTGACCCACTTTGCTGCTCTATTGCAGATGTTGCCCTACCCTACAGCCTTGAAAATGAGACCCTAATAACAAAGGAGTCATGCATTTGCAATTTGATGTTTCATTTTGTCCCATCATGTTTTACTCAAGCTTAAGTTGCATTATAAACTGCCTGGTAAATATTATGAAGGAGAGCAACAGTCCTCAAATTATGGCTCCTGACGTAATCAAATATTAACACTAACCATGACGGCTTAATTCAAAAAGCAAACAGAACAAACCAACTATGAGATTTTGAATTTTTTAAACTTTGGCTTGGACTATCTACGCTGGCAAAAGGGTTAGGTTCAATATAACAAACAAACAAACAAACAAACAAACAAAGCTTCTCACTTCACTTCTCACTCTTAATACTGGGGAGTGCCGACTGGTGGGAGCATTTACACCAACTGCTCGGCTGTAGAAATGAGAATAATTTTAAGAATCAAGACACCATATGGGGTTATTGTGAGGCAAACCCGCATGTAACTCAAGTATAATTCCAATGCATCGCTGCAGCAAGGCTGATATTGAGGCACTGGAAGAGCATATACACGCCAGGGCTCACAGACTGGACTCAACTGACGACGGAGACTGCCTCCTACAAATATTTTAATGGCAGGAGTAACAATGTCAAAGGGAAGTTCCATTTAGTGTGGGACTATTTCTG
>NC_045738.1:13998898-14004976 GCF_008692095.1 Etheostoma spectabile | reverse complement strand
AAGGGCTTGATACATTAAGCATGTGTGTCAACAAATGCTTCAAACATAACAGTCAATATAATCACAAACAATGTAGTGGTACAAGGGGTGTTGTCCTTTTAAGTTTACCTGTTACTGCCTTTTGCTTTGTGTGTTTTTTTTGGTTTTGTTTTGGTATTTGTAAATGTTTGTGTTTAAAAAAATAAATATATAAATACTTTAATGACAAAAAAAGTATAATTCCAATGCAATTGGGGCATGTAACAGCTTTCCTCTGCATTTTATTATTTAGTTACAAATAACAATCATATGTTGACTGCATGAAACAATAGCTAAGACAGCTAAAATGTAATTTTCCAATGATCTGGCCAAACCAGAATAGACACGTCTGAGCTCCTGTGACGTTAATGTTTAGTCCTATTTTTTGTCCCTGCTAGCTGATCATTTGTCTTTCCTGGCATCATATCCTGAGGTCAAAAAGTCAGGCATCCCCTTCCTGAGTCCGTTGCAGGCTGCTGACGAGTAAACAATCACCTAACCCATCCTGACATGGCTTAAATTGTGTGGAAAACCCATGTCTACATCTCTTTATCTCAAAATAAATTTAAACAAAATTTAATCCCAGTAATAAACCATAAATGTTTGCTCAGCTAAGTCTTTCCCAGTCACTTGGACTTGGATCAGTCATTTATATTTATGAGGACACAGCAGAAAATGTGTTCAGACTGAAGCCAGCATAAAGTGTGGTGGCCTAAAAAGAGGTTAACCCTCCTGTTGTCCTCGGGTCCAATTTGACCCCTTTAAAAATGTCTATATCTGATATACTATAGGCTTTCTTTTTAACAAAATTACCACAAAAATATGAATTAGATTCCATACAACGCTCTTGGCAAATACAATTGATCACTTTCATTACTGACAAAACTCATCTGTACGTTCTTCTGATCTTAACTGTTAGTCAAAATAATTCTAAACTTCTGCTTTTTTTAACTCAAATATTAGGTATAATTGTATATAAATGAGGGTTATTGACCATGAATTCCAAAAAGTAGTGTACAACTAGTGGTAATAAGGTGGTGTTTGTGAAAACTAAAAAAGAGTCGAAAAGGGACGAAAATGTCAAATTCTTGTCCGTTTTTGAGCCGGGAGGACAACACAAGGGTTAAATGCTATTTCTGGCTGAGCATTGTTTGCTTTGGTTTGGAGGGAGGAGCTGGAGTGGATGAAAAACTCCAAACCATCAAGTAGTGTGATATTTTTGTTGTCATCTACTTGGAGATAACCACAATAGCTCTTCCTTCCCACAGGGTTTGTCCCTTTCTGCAGGGACAACATCCAGGTCAAAGCTCTCCTTCAGCAACACTGCCATTGTCTAGGATAACGCTATGAAGACAGAGTGACTGGGCTGTCTTCTGTACACAGATGTCAACTGTCTGATTCCTTACCAGCCTAACCTAACAAGGGCAGACCTCCAAAGCAAAGTCTGTCACAGAATAGAAGCACTTTTCCCTAGATACTTCACCAATAACACTTGTTTCATAAACCACCCAACCACAATACTCCTCTTCCATGATGAAGAAATCAAAGTCATAACCCTTCAGTGGAATTTATTCAGGGAGTCAAGCCACGTTTGATTTATGCACAGAAGATGAAAAGGTCAGATTACACAAGGGAGCAAGTCGGTGTTATTTCCTCATTGTAATGACACACGCCGAACCGCAGGGGCAACAAAATATTTTTAATACCTAGAATTTCAGTGCAGCCGCAACAATTTCTGGCACAACGGAGGATCTGTATGTGGTTTGCCTGGGATTAAGCTGTAACAAAATGAAAATAGCCAGATTTGAATTTAATAACATTTCATTGTTTTTGTACTTGAAATCCACACGCAGACTCTCTCTTTTAAGGGGAGATCACAGAAGCTGCCATTACAATTTATGGCATCATAGTATCTTTACTTGTGATTATGTTCATTAAAACGTTCCTGCTTTGATTCTGTGACTGCTACTAAAAATACAACAAAAAAAACAGTCTGGACTTAATGATGCGCAGCATCAAACAAGCCAATCCGGATCATTTGTTCACCATTTTCAGCTTGCGAAGCACATTCTGAAACTCTTCATTTTCCCCTTAAATAAATGTACCGAATCAAAGCACGGTCTTGGCTCGGTTATTCTCTCAGTGATGAAGAGATTGTTTCAGTAGCTGATGAAAGGTTAACAGCAACCATCAAACTGCCAAAGAATCTGAAACTGTATCACAAAAGTCTGCTGGATGTCTCTACAAACCATGTATTACATAAATGTAATCAAGCCAGAAAACAACAAGTGCTGAAACATGATAGAACTTCAAGCTCTCCCCCAAACAGCAGAGGTGCAGGCCATTAATTTCCCCTCTGTAAACAGGAACATTGTCCAAACTGAGATCTCTTTTCAGGGTCTGTAAAAGCATTCATGAAAGGTCCACAGGATGAAGGTAATTTCTTGTGAAAGCGACGGTGAGTTTTCTTCACATCCAAGAAGGTTGCAAAGGACATTTCTGCAGAAAGTGAGAGTGTATATCTTCCCAGTTCCTCTTGACATGACAATCTTGGGTTTCAAGCTGTGCAAACCGTTAGTGCTGCTTCCTCCTTGTCAAGGCCTGCCAGAGTATCTGACTTAAAGGAAAACTGTTGCATTTGGAAACAGGACAGGCATGTGGTTGCCATCAGGACACAGACGTGGAGCACCAGGTAAGGATGACCTCAAACGGACGTGGGTCAGAGAGTATTTGCAAATGCCTTTAGGGTTTGTTTTATTCGGTTAAATGAGCCAAGTTAAAGTGGCTACACTCAATAGGGAGGATAAGAAGCAGAAGACAACTGAGCTGATTTCTGCCACACATTGTCCAGATCTTGATACCCAGTTCAGTTGCGCATCTACATCTCCTGATGAGAACTTTGTGATCCGTAGAAA
Organism: Etheostoma spectabile; assembly: GCF_008692095.1. Taxonomy (NCBI): domain Eukaryota; kingdom Metazoa; phylum Chordata; class Actinopteri; order Perciformes; family Percidae; genus Etheostoma; species Etheostoma spectabile. Next base: position 14,002,043 of record NC_045738.1, on the reverse strand, counting down.
GCACTTCTGAGACATTATATATTGGACTTTAATTTCAGAGACTATGCTACTAACGTATCCTGATGTTAAAGCTAATCAAACCCTTTGTGTAGGTAAAAAACAAACAATCAAACACATTTTTCATAGAATTTGTCCAACTTTAGCTCAGTCCATAGGGAGTTGGGTTGGGAACCGCAGGGTTTGCTGTTCAAGTCCCCGTACAGACCAAAGTGTGGACTGGTAGCTGGAGAGTTATGAGTTCACCTCCTGGGCCCTGCTAAGCTGCTCTTGAGCAAGGCCCCGTACCCACTCAACTGCTCAGGGTGCCTGTTCAGCAGTTGCAGCCCACTCACTCTGACATCTCTCCATTAGTGCATGTAAAGGACCTGAGCATTAGATGATTTATTCTAATATCCAAATGTCTTGAATATGGTTTAGTGTTTGATATTAAGCTGAAAGAAAGCTTTGTTTAGTCATGTGCTAATGTATTTGGCTTTGGGCATGCACTTTATTTGACATCCACTCATTGAACAACAACTTTGCTTTCAAGGAGAAAAACTTTTCCAGGAGTAAACACAGAATAAGACCAGCTGAGCACTATCAGCAAATTATTATTTGACTTTAGACACTGCACTTTTCAACAAGGGTAGGGTTGTAAATTTAACATGACTCTGTATACCAATGTGATGCCAGCATAGCTCAGAGTCACTGCAACCCTTGCTGCAATGAATCCATGTGTATCCTCATGTCATAAAATGTGAACCACAGTGCACTGCTTGTCCTGTGAGGAGCATGTTTCGTGGGCTAGGGCAGGTAATGGGAGGGTAATACAGATGTGGGACTGAGCTGGGGGTTAGGGCAAGTGGTTAATAGCACCCAGATGTGTTCCTGATGTGAGGCAGAGACAAAATGCTGGACTATGTAAATAAAGAAGAGATATCCCATGTACCATCTTCCTACTGACGTTATCACGGTACAAATCAAGCATATCAAGCAGCGCTCGTGGCAGTAGGAAGCCACATTGGAACCAACCACATCTGTGTGTCTGCGTGTGTGCATGTGTGTGTGTGCGTGTTTGTGTGTGTCTGTGTGTGTGTGTGTTGGCAGTTACTGGTTCTCTGTGTATGTTCCTGTATGTTGAAATTGATTCACATGAACATTCCTCCCTGATTCTCTAAAGCACAGTGGGCTTTAGATCATCCTTAACTCAGAGTTCCAAAAATAGAGCCATGATCTCACCCTTTTCATTGATCTGGGCCACCATCCAGCAGCAAGCCAACCCCACATACTGTATCAATTACATGGACCCAACGGATTACTATGTGACACAAAACACGTGTTTTCTCTTTTTATGATTAGGTCCGTAGCATTTTCTCCATACAGTTCATGAACATGGTGCGGCTCCACAAGATTAGTTAGTTCAGAAACTGTTGTTGTGACAGGAACTAAGATTGTGTAGTTAAAGTGAAGGCCTGTATGACTTCAACTGGTCTCTCTTAGTGACCAGTAGTAATTAGAAAAACATCAAACAGTATTGTCATCTGTGATGGTTTCTTTCGGCATCATATTTGTTACAATAGAGATGAGTAAATATGCCCTTTGGTGCAGGACCAAAATATCTCCTCAAAGTTCCTTATCACATGGGAAGATGATGTAGAGATAACATTAAAGCTTTGTCATTTGTTTTTTGTGGCTAAGAAATGAAATGGCATGTGATGGTTGTCAGCTTGTGGTGCTGGGGGAGATATTTTGTTCCAAAACAAGTCTAAAAAAAAGTAAAAGAAATCTCAGTGCCGCTTTGTCATTGCTTCAGATCTCCTAGGACAGTCATTAAATCACCTGAGAAAGTTTTGTTTTTGATGATCTATTTAATACTGCCTCCACAGACTGTGACTAACTTAAACCTGGGTCAACTCCCTTTAGCTAATGTAATTTTAAACAATGTACCAAAAATATGGAGTTCTAATCTGTGGCTTTTGCTATCTACAAACTCTCCCATCTGACGATCACAATACTGTATATTTATGAGGGTTTGAAATGCTGCTGCATGATGGAAGATGGTGAAATGAGCAAAGACGTGTTTTAAGACACTTTGTTCTAACGCTAAAACAGGATTCGACTTTTTACTGTATGGTTATGTCTCAAAATTGAAATAGAAATAGTTGGTGAGGTTAAATTAGTAGTTAATACATCACCTAAACTAAATAAAAAAACACAGGGATGCCTTTTCAGTTTGCAGTGCATGACAGGCATTGGCTGAAAGTTAGACAGTAGCAGCAGTAGTAAACAGTGAGCAGCAGCAACAATCGCCTCTGTCATGTGTAGTTTCAAAGAGATCAGCTGATGAGAAGATGATCTGGGTGAATGGTTGCGTGTCATTAATTTGCAGTGAAATCTATTATCACAGTATTTCCACTTTTCACATATTTATTCCCAACAATGAGTTTGTGATTAATATTTGTTTTTTCTTTTTGCTTGTTTACTCATCTCTGCTGTGATGATATGACCGACCTTGGTCTCCAGTTGAGACCAGTCAGTGTATTAAGTCAATTAGGGTCAGTGTGATTAAGGTAAAACTTAGACTTTTCTGCCAAAGGCCAGATTGCTGGGATGTGTAAGTGAGCCACTGTTGGGCTACAGTCTTTCAAATGGCCATGCTGAACTGTAAGTAACACTGTGTTAAGCTAACCTTAAAGGGCTTTGGGGGAAAAGGAAGAAACATAATTTCATAACTCATTCTAATTTACGTGTTGAAGCTTTTCCATTTACTCTGTTTGCACTAGCTTTCTGCACAATGGTATACTAAAGAACCTGACCAACCAACAGTGAACTCTTGATGCAGAAGTTTCTGCTGGTCCAGTAATACTGGGACATAGGAGACACATTCTACTGCATGTAGTAAGACCTAAATTGCTGAACTTATGCTCGTTTATTGCTATCATGGTGGTCTATAACAGTCTAAGATAATTTAATTTTTAATATAACAGTGTCTCCTTAAACCATAGACTTAATTCTTTACACTGGCTTGCTGTGCCTCAAATAATTGATTTCAAAGTACTTTTGCTAGTTTATAAATTCCTCAATGGTTTAGGACCAAAATACATTTCTGATCTGCTACTACACTATGAAACACCCAGCATTCAGTTTCTATGCTCCTCATATCTGG
>NC_045738.1:13998765-13998888 GCF_008692095.1 Etheostoma spectabile | reverse complement strand
ACTCCCAGAAACCTGCAGATCCGCTTCCACTCTGAGTTCTTTTAAATCAAGACTGACAACCTTTTGTTTTGATTTTGTCTTTCTTTAAATGACTGTTTATTTCTTTAATGTTTAATTTCTTAT
>NC_045738.1:13998502-13998755 GCF_008692095.1 Etheostoma spectabile | reverse complement strand
AACTTTTCTTCTTGTGTTTTATGTGCCTCAATGTTTTTACTTTTAACTGTTTATTCATGTGTTTTATCGGTTTTTAATGTTTAATTTCTTATGATGAATTTTGTTGAGGAAAAGGAATAAGTACAAAGGTTGTGTAATACAGAGAAAGAGAGACTCCAAAGGTAACACTTCAAAGAAAAAGTGTGAATGTGTAGTGTCAAAAGATCTGAAAATCGTGCAGACGGTCATTAAGTAGACACGAAAGGCAGCACTA